>NC_142676.1:4572500-4607500 GCF_964200805.1 Pocillopora damicornis
TAGCTAAACAAGAATTGCCGGCCACTGCTAAAAATCTCATCATTACTACTCCTAGAACTTCGTGTATTTACTTTTTACCTAAAATCCACAAACCTAACAACCCAGGTCGACCCATCGTTTCTGCCTGCAGTTGTCCCACTGAACTTATTTCCAGCTATTTAGACAAAATTATGGCACCTATCGTCAAAACTCTACCGTCTTACATTAAGGACAGCCAACACGCACTTGAAATTTTTCGTGACTTTAGTTTCCTCGACCAAAACAAACTTATTTTCACCATGAATATAACATCTCTTTACACTGTCATTCCCAATGACGAAGGTCTCCGGGCCCTCAAACATTTTTTCGATCAACGCACTGTTAAGGAACCTAGCTCTGAAACACTACTCCGTCTGGCCGAACTAGTACCCACACTCAATTGCTTTTCATTCGGTGGTAACTACTACAAACAAACTAATGGCGTGGCCATGGGTACTAAAATGGGACCCAGCTACGCCAATCTTTTTGTAGGTTTTATCGAACATCAATTTTTTAGCCAATAACCCAAAACCTCAACTCTACGGCCGCTACATTGACGATTGCATCGGCGCTACCTCCTCTACCAAAGAGGAGCTCACTCAATTTATAACCGCCGTCAATTCCTTTCATCCGGCTCTTAAATATACCTGGGAAATTTCCGACACTTCTCTGGCTTTTCTAGACATCAAAATTTCAATTGAAGGCAACGGCTTATGCACTAGTGTTTACTACAAACCTACAAATTCACATAGTTACTTGTTGTATTCATCCTCACATCCATCACACTTAATTACTTACAGTAATTTACTGCATAACTTGCACTTATTGCAATAAGTTATACATCGGCGAGACAGGAAGACGACTGGGTGACCGATTCCGAGAACACCTTCGCGATGTGGAAATAAATGACAAGGACGCATCCAAGCCAGTCGCTAGACACTTTAATCTTCCTTATCATTCTAAACAGCATATGGCAGTTTGCGGCCTTTCCTTACATCTAGGCAGTTCGGAAAGCCGTAAAACACTAGAACAAAAATTTATATTTCAAATCGGCACCCTTAATCCCCACGGAATCAACGAGCGCTTTTCATTCAACTAATTTATTCCTGTTTTTTCGTCACCATATTCCCACCAATGGCGTAGCTCCACTTTCTACATATAAATCCATACACAACCCACAATTCTTCTAATCGCTCTGACGAAGGGCTAACGCTCGAAACGTCAGCTTTTTTACTCTTTACGGTGGCTAATTTACGTTTTCAACCCAGTTGTTAACACTAAATTACCTGCTATACTCTCCCACCGACGCAGCACCACGGTTTCTTTAGAAACTTACCCCTTCAAGCACTACAAACGGCCGAGAAGGAGAACACTGACCGCATTCCATTTACTCTTACATTTCACCCTCACAACCACGCAGTTAAATCTATCATTCGTAAAAATTTTAAATTACTCCAAAACGATTCAGAGACTGGCACTATCTTTTCGCAACCCCCACTTATTTCATTCAAACGTAACAAAAACATAGGCAACTTTTTAGTCAGGAGTTCATTTCAAACCAATGACCAATCTGGAACTTTTAAATGCGCTCGCTCACGATGCAAAACTTGTCCTTTCATTCACAACGTAGAGAAAATTTCGGGACCCAAAAGATCCATTAAGATCATTGATCACTTTACGTGTACCTCCGCCAATGTTATTTACTGCATAACTTGCACTTATTGCAATAAGTTATACATCGGCGAAACAGGAAGACGACTGGGTGACCGATTCCGAGAACACCTTCGCGATGTGGAAAGAAATGACAAGGACGCATCCAAACCAGTCGCTAGACACTTTAATCTTCCTTATCATTCTAAACAGCATATGGCAGTTTGCGGCCTTTCCTTACATCTAGGCAGTTCGGAAAGCCGCAAAACACTAGAACAAAAATTTATATTTCAAATCGGCACCCTTAATCCCCACGGAATCAACGAGCGCTTTTCGTTCAACTAATTTATTCCTGTTTTCTCGTCACCATATTCCCACCAATGGCGTAGCTCCACTTTCTACATATAAATCCACACACAACCCACAATTCCTCTAATCGCTCTGACGAAGGGCTAACGCTCGAAACGTCAGCTTTTTTACCCTTTACGGTGGCTAATTTACGTTTTCAACCCAGTTGTTAACACTAAATGACCTGCTATACTCTCCCACCGACGCAGCACCACAGTTTCTTAAGAAACTTACCCCTTTATTCGGTAGTCAGAAATGTTTGTTTGGTAAGTTAAAATTGCAATTGCGCAAGATAAGTCAATAAATATTTCATTTATAATTACTAAAAACTACAAACTACTTTTTAGAGAGAGATGTTTTTCGTCTTGTCACGAGCGTGGGAGTAAGAAAAAGAGAGTCCCCATGAGCAATCGAACCTCAGACCTTCGGATTCCGCGCTCCGATGCTCTACTACTGAGCCACAGAGACTTCGCGGTGAGCGAAGTTTATTACGAAGTTCATATGACACGCGTCCTGCATACTGCTAGGATCAGCAATGTCGATAGCGTAATGTTTGTAGATAGAAATAAGAGAGATGATAATTTTTTAACTAAGTAAAGAAATAGAGAAAGATATTTTTCGTCTTGTCACGAGCGTGGGACAAAGAAAAAATTCTGAGTCCCCAAGAGGAATAGAACCTCAGACCTTCGGATTCCGCGCTCCGATGTTCTAGCCACTGAGCCACAGAGACTCCACTGTGAGCGAGTTCTATTTCATTTCCTGCAGAGTAGCGTTTCAGCAAAGTGTTGACTCATGTTAAGATATTTAACTATTCGTCTTCATGTCTATGGGGTTAAAGAGCCGAGTATCTGCAGAACTACTTGCACGCTATCAGCGTTCATCCGTGAGTGGTTTGTGACGTCAATTAGTGATTGGCCAATCGAATAATATAACTCGGCGCTGGGGCTTTCCCAGGATAAAGGTGATCTCAACTAAAACAAGCGTTATCAGGGAAAGACAAAAGTACATCTTTGTCTGATGCTTGACTTCACCCAGGTGCTCTACTTGACTATAGGACCTCGTCATCCTGAATATGTTACAGCACATTAAACTGGCCTCTGCCTTTGAACACAAATCCTGGCGTCGAATAATCTCATCTTATTTAAAACCTCTCCCTCAAACCGAACAGTTGCCACACTCGAATCAGCCTTGCGAGTGGAGCGAACTTTTTTTTTTGTTCGCGGAGGAGCAATTATAGATCAAAGAAACTTGTTTGTTGGCCATATCTTCATTTAGACGCTTTTGAAAACATCATTGAAGCTCGAACATCTTACCCAGTCATGATTGCCGAGACCCGGCATCAGTTCGGCATGCTTCGCTTTTTCGGTGGTTGTTTTCTGCTTTGTGATCAGGACCTACACCATGGTAAAAAGTATCCGACCCTCACGGAATGAGTACGTGTGGTGTACGCCAGAGATAATCAGAGAGCTTCACCAGTAGCGAGGGAACCTACAGTTTATTTTCCTCAAGCTGAGAGAAGTGCAGGATAACATGGTACATGTAATAATACAACATAGAGTGGATCACAAGCGAGACGGCGACAGCCGCAAATGCACGACGAGCGTTTTGGGTGACAAACTACGAAAAATGTCCCGCATGTTTCAGTACAACTCAAAATTATTATTATTTCTTTTCGTCTTCACCGCCTTCAATCATTCAAGCTCTACATTATCATTTGTTGTCTTTGTTGACTTGATGTGATATTGTGTTCACCATTTTCACGGAAGTTTCCGTCTCGAATTCATCACAGGCAATTGAAGAGCACTGCACTAGTAGCGAGTTACCGAGTCAAGCTTTTTTCATAAATTGTTGGCTATTTAACAACTATTCACCAAAGTTGAGGTGGTAAGTGGTGAACATTTACCGAGCCGAGAGGCAGCGAGGAAAACAGATGATTTTTAACTCACTATTCCTACTGACGATTACACAATATTTTCGGATGCAAGTCACGCGTGAAATGTTCAGAAGTGAAAAGCAAAGGTATTCAAAATTTGAGGAGTCAGGTACAGCGTGCCTCCAATGCTTTCCACTGCTAACTAAACATTCATTTCTTTTTAAAAGCTTTTTACATATTAATCGGGTTCTTACGATGAGCTGACTACACCGAGGGAAAGCGAATGCCATTGTATGGATGGACAATAGGAACTTTTTTTTAAATGCAATAGCGTTTTGTTCTTTTTCAATTCTAGGTTACATTGTGGTCATATACTCTACTTTGAAAGCTGAAAATTTTAATAGCCAATCATCTTATTTGTAATAAAAAAAGTCTGTGTCAAAATAAATAAAATGCCAAGAAAGTAATAACTTATTGCCGAGGCTTTATTTAGTTAGTGCTACTTGTTGTAATTTGTTTTTGTTTCTTAAGGTCATGGCCAAAATATTAACCTTAAGCAACTTAAAATTTAGCTAATTTTCAGAAATCTCAAGAGTTACTACTATTCCGATTTCCTTCGAGAGAAGATTTCTTTAAATTCAAATAGGAAAACTCGAGAAATTCGCAAAGATAAAAGGGTTGATTATCTGAAACACATTTACTAGGCCTTTCTGAATCTTTTATTTGATCAATGTTTCTATTGCGGAGCAAAAATTGCGAGCTTGTTGGCACATGAAGGATGACAGTCAGTTGTTTTTTTCTATTTTTAGAATATATGTGTCAGACTTCTGTTCCAGGGTCACTATGGAACAAAATAAAAAGCGCGTTATTCCGGTGAGCAATAAAATGTTAGAATACGCAATTTTGCGGTTTGCTTTCCTAATCTGTTTGTGAAAACAGTCCCACCTCGAGGTGGAAAATCGGAAATGGCGTTTGTGGAGCTCCACACACGCCATTTCCGGCCGATGGCGTGACTTCAAAAGAGACCGAAATGTATATATGTTTTAATATCACTAATGGTACCATAGTTAGTAGCGTCCCCTCAACTAACTACTATGGAACGTACTCCACAATGATTAAGCATTCCTAACGAGGCATTTGCAGTATTGAGTATAATATGTTAATGAATTCGAAACAAGCTCTTTAATGAAACTGCCTAATTGAGGTTTTCCCAGGATAAGGTAATTAATAGCGAATTATTTACATGTCTGACGCTTAACAACATCAACCCACTCGAATTGAATACAACGCTATGATATTTAATGCCACATTTGAATCTGCCTCTGCCTATGGACAGGAACCTTAGCGTCGAATGACGTGCTCATCCTAATTCAAACCTCTCCCTCAAACCGATCAGTTGCCACACTTGAATCGGCCTTGCGAGTGGAGCGCAGTGTTTTTCATTTGCGGAGGAAAAATTATAGACCAAAGAGGCTTGCTTGTTGGCCACATCTTCATCAAGACACTTTTAAAAACATAGACGACGCCGAGGGCCTTACCAAGTCATGATTGCTGAGACTATCAGTTCGGCTTGCTTCATTTTATTGGTGGTTGTTTTCTGCTGTATGATCAAGATCTACACCGTGGTACAAAACATTCGACCCTCATGGAATGAAAGAGTACGCGGGTTGTACGCCAGAGATAATCAGAGAAGCTTACCAGTACAGAGGGACCCTACAGTTTATTTTCCTCAAGCTGAGAGAGGTGCAATACAACTTAGTACATGTAATAATTCAACATACAGCAGATCACAAGCGAGACGGCGACAGCCGCAAATACATGAAGAGCGCTTTGGGTGACAAAGTAAGACAAATTTCCCCTACGTTTCATTCTACTCGAAAATAATTTTTTTTTTGCCTTCACCGCCTTCAAACATTCAAGCTGTTTATCATCATTTGTTTTCTTTCTTGACTTGATATGAGATTGTGTTAACCATATTCACGGAAGTTTCCGTAGCGAATTAATCACATGCAATTGAAAAGTACTGGAATAGAAACGAGTTCCCGAGCCGGGTTTCTATACGATGAACTGACTACATCAAGGGAAAGTAAATGCCAGTGTATGGATGGAAGATTGTTTATTTGAATACATTAGCGCTTTGCTCTTTTTCTATTCTAGGTTACATTGTGTTATATACTCTACTTTGAAAACTGTATTTTTAATAGCCAATTACATATTTGTAAAAAATATGTATAAAAAACAGTCTGTGTCCAAATAAATAAAATGCCATAAAATGCCAAGAAAGTAGAAATCATTGCCGAGGTTTAGTTGTTCAACGCTGCTTGTTGTAATTAAAATTTCCCTCGCTGGCAGTTTTTTGTTCGTTTGTTTTTTAAGCAGCTTTCGATTGAAGGCAACTGAGCCGTGACGTCGTGGCTCCTGTCAATTTAGTTCACACGCGTTTAAATTTGTATTCAAAAGAAAAGTTGCAGTTTTTTAGCAAAAAGTCAGCATGTTTAATTGGGGTTTCTGCCGTGACTCTTGTCAATTTGGTTAACAAGCGCTTAAGTTAAATTTAGGTTTTCCGATTAAGCGGAAGTTCGCTCCATTCTTCCGTACTCTGGCAGTACATTCAATTAAGTGATAACATTTTTGTTCGTCAGCTGTTGTTTCGCTAGTCAACTCAGTTGGTTTGGCTTCAACTGAGCTTTTAGTAATCGTTAAGTTCTATTTCTGCCGGATCAGAAAACCCTATTTAACTACAAAGGTCCGATTCAGGCGAACGATCGGTATGCTAATTTAGGGTGAACGTAAAGTGGTATGAAATCACGCGTGTGAGATCATACCTAATGATGTACATGAAAAAATTACGCGCTTCTTATAGGCTGAAAACGAGTGCATTCTCATGTAACACAAGTGCTCACGCTTTCAAAATTTGAATTCGTTTGGCTTGACTTTCCCTGCTGTTTTCTCGTGCACATCGCTAAAAAGTTATAACACGATATCTCTTGCAATTTGGTGTAAAGCACTTAGCACTTGTAAGTTTTTCAAAGACTAAAAATTGCAATTGCCCTACGAGCTCGTACAATTTTGTTGTCTTCGAAAAATTTACTCGTGCTTATTTACCCCAAATTGCGGTCGAAATCATGTTATTACCCAAAATGCACTCCACTCAGAGCAGTTATACAGTATGTATCATTACATATCTTCATTCCAATGTTCGAGGTCATCACCAATTAATCAACCTAAAGACAACTTTAGGATAATTTTCAGAAATACTGCTATCCCCACCATTCCGCTAACATCGTATTTTTTCTTAACCTTTTGAAAAGGCAAACTGTTTAAACGAAGAGATAGAGGAATTTTCAATATCCGCCATCTGTCGTGAGCCGTTCGCTATCCAACCCTCTGCATCAGCAAGTTACCAGTCTCCTCTCTAAACAAGTGAGCATTTCTTTTACACCAATACATCACCCTCTGCCACCGTAGTATTGCTAATCCTTTGACAGAAAACTCATTTCAGTATGATGTATTCATGAGACTGGTTCAGGGAGGTTTTCCCGGATTACTGGGACTAAACTATATAAAACCTCTATCGTCATCTCATTTGGGATTAGCTCACGTCACGCGCGGCTGGGGTTCTAGCTAAAATGTTCGGCGTGGTGCCTATGGAAGCACCAAAACCTTAATAAAATCGAAAGAAAAAGTCTTGAGACATCCCGATTCCCACCAAAAGAAGATTTTTTTTAACATCTCAAAAGCAAAACTCGAGAAATCCAAAGAAAGATGAATAATTAGTAGATACAGAAGGGTTTATTATCTAACAGACTCCTTAAAGACCTTTCTAGATTAAATCCTGTTTTGTTGATGCGTCGGATCAGAAGCAAATGCTGTTCGATGCGTCCAAGGAAGGGAAAAAGTGCGAGTGTTTTTTTGATTGGCTCATATCAAGTGACGTGTTAGTCCTTTTCTGTATTTATAGAACAACAGGTAACGTCTGTTATATTGTATTATCACATAAACTGCGGTGTTATATAAGGATTTCCGGCCCTGAGAAAAGCCGTAACAAAACACGTGAAAAAATATCGTATTTTTTCACGTGTGTTGATATAGCCAATCAGCTGCTTACACGTCTCTCGTCTTTGGCGCCATTCGGTCAGGTTGATGAATGAACGGCAAAGCCTTCACGATTCTCAATACAAGTTGTTTGTCGGAGTTTTTCTCGAATTATGGCGGCTAAAACACTAAAAAATACGTATCGCTGGCAGACAATGAGGTTCAAACTTTCCTAGAAAGGGAAGAAAACCAATATACTAAAAGAAAAACCGAAAGTTGCGTATTGAGCGGCTTTGGTGTTAGCATTTCTCTCGTCTGAGACTTCTTCTATCGGTAAGGACAAACTCAATTAATGAGAATTTTGTAAATTGAAAATTACGACCATTGTTGTTTTTGTAATCATGATTCAACGCATTTTTCCATCTGCGTCAGTGTAATTAATCGTATAGTGCGCCAACGCACTACACGATTAATATTCGAGGATTGTCGATTCATTTATTTTCATTTATTAATGGAGTCGGCTTTTCTTCCCAATAAAGGGCTATTGTGTTAATATGACAAACAAAATAATACATGGTTGCTTGTAGAAATGGAATTTCTCTTCTCGTGTTCAACTCGACATCTCAGTCATTCGCTGCGCTCACTCGTGAGCTATCGTGTTAAACACTCGTAGAGAAATTCCATATCTACGCGCGCCCATGTATTATTCTCTATTTCTCACTTTTTGCAGCTGGAAGTCAAGAAAATGAGGTTTACGGTTATGTGGAAGAGCAGTTTTCCGTTGAAGTAGCTATTCGCTGCTTTTTTTTTAAAAGTAGGAGACGATAATAAACACACCACCAGCCTCAGCCACGGTCTGGTCACTTGCAAAACGTAGACATTGATCCCATTCAATAAATTTACCTCCTCGGTACACATGGCCACATGATTACTAATCAGCCGATCACAATCGTCTTTAGAGCAAGGGAAACCGCGAATGTTTAATGAATCGTATAATTTTGGCCAACGAGCTCTGAAATATTTCGAAATCTAAATGTGTCAAAAGAAATGCGAGGCGCATGAATATTAGCGGAGCATAGCTCGCTCTATGCTCTCGATACAGATTTAAAAGAAAAAACGTCCCGATATTTTCAAGCAGATTTTTGTCACGAAAAAAGCTAACTTCAAAGGCACAAGTAGGTCTTTTAAAAGATGGAAATGCACCAAATCGAACGGGGCATCAAATCCACTTTTTCTTCTTTTTTAATACTTGATAAAGAGGTTTAAATACCTCTGTCACAATAAGGACGGTCATTCTCTTGCGACTCTTTCACAGCTCAGATCTCAAAGCATTGCTTTATAAAGAGTGATGTGACAAAGCGAACCTCTATCGATATGCCATCTTTTGAACCGTACCTTTCATTCTCCTTTACAAAGAAAACCTTTTCTAAACTGAGTTCGCACGTTCGGAAACGTCTGCGCAGACAAATGTTTGCTTAGCAAATGTACAAGACGACACAGTGATCGTATGTAAAAAAACAAATTAAAAAAAAAGAAAACTGTGATCGTACCTCTAGGCGTACCGTAGGCTTCAAAGCCGATTTTGGTGTTTTGTTAAGCCTTGAAGTAAAGTAATACTCGGTGAAATCTCGAAAACTCTGAACTTTCTCGGCGAGTCATATTTCACTTTTACGCAGCATCAACACGAGTCATTTGCATTTTGATATAGTTGAAGGGAAAGTCCCCGAAGTCTGAATTCTAGTCAAATTATCAACGCAGTTACGTGATGTTATTTTAAAGTAATTTTAGTACCACAGAAAATCGCTGAGCTAAGTTTACCTTTGAAATGATCGTTTGTAAAGGTAGACAAACACCAAAGGAATGAAAAGAAACAAACATTCCACTCTCTTGCTTGTAAAAGAAAGGGTCTATTTTAAGTAATGTATTTGCTTACCGAAGCAAATTTTCATGTGATCGTGTTTATAACTCACCTTCCACCCTCTTGCTTGTAAAACAAAGAGTCTATTTTAAGTAATTTATTTGCTTACTCAAGCAAATTCTCATATGATCTTGTTATCTACCACACTTTGTTTCTATCCTCTGCGGTTTTCAAATATGGATAAAAATCCTTTTTCTTTGTCAACATCTCAGTTCCTCTTAGAATTCTGAGTGGAGTTACTTCATATCTCGTCGAGGCGAGCTTGGTGAATATTTATTTTCATTTTAGACCGGTAAAGGCAATTTATTTGAAAAGTAATCATCAATGACGTTGTTTGTATCTTTTCAACCTTTTTTGGTTCGCTAGGCCGCATTGAAAACTCAGTCTGGAGACAGAGTACTAGACATTTATTTAAAGAACTTCTACATACATAAGTGTTAGATTCTCTTCTGTGGAGAAAACCTTTCAGCCAGCAAAATATTTAAATAACTTTATACAAGCATTCTAACCTACGCTTTTCAAATTGTGAAAGTTAATCATGTGCAAAGCGCGTGATATTCACTTTTTTTTAGTTAAGTAGATCAATTGTGTCACATCTTAAGTCATAAAACAATAACATAGTTCTTCCCGTTTGCAAATTACACATTTCTGAATAACTGGTGTTTAGAAGAAAAGCTATGGCGTCATTTCTCAGAAATTAAAGTTCATGGATCCGTCGAGAGAGATAAAGAAAAAGTTTGGCAATGTATTAAATGAGATAAGAGGCACATTTCTTATAACTCTTCTACGACTGAATTAGAGCTTTCATGACAAATTTAAAAGAATAATAAATCCAGAAACCACCTTTCGCCTTGACATAAGGTTAGTCTTTTCTACTTGAACATTTCTGTTCCGTTTCACTGGCGCTTGTTTCACCGCTGCCATCATTGCTGGAGGCTTCAGACTCGTTGCTAAAAGGAGACTTTACATTTTCTCTGTGTGGAATATCGTGACACAGCTGGTCAAGGAAATCGATACGCTCTTCAAGCGAAGACAGCTCAGTGGTGAACTCATGATGCTGAGCAATTTCCAATGCCTCTTCGGCGGTTTTCTTGGCTAGTGGGTACATTGCACTTCCCTGTCGATAATACTGATCAGAGCGGGTTTTCAAAATCTGCACTCGCGTTCCTCGAGGAATAACATCAGCTAGTTGGTGCTCCAAAATATCGAGATGTTTTACTGCATCTGCAATATCTTGCGGGGGAATGACTTTTATTCGTTTTCGTTCCACAGTTGATGTACAATCGAGTAAAAGAGTTGCTACTCGAAGGTGCCCATATATTTGCTTCTTAACTCGCACTCTCTCTCTGGGATCCTTCTTGCCCGCTTCAATTGTGTTTTCGAAGTATTTTTTTACCATCCTCTTGTATTTGTTTCGTGCTTCCGCATTTCTCTCGTCATCCGGAATCGTACTCATATGCATCAAATAAACTGAACCATAGTTGTAATAAATCTCAGCCAAATCCTCCGGAGACTCGTGGTTTTGCAGCAAGGATTCGCCTCTTTCGAGACACTCGAGGAGAAGCGGAAGTTTTTTGCTATTTTTATATCTACAGGCCTGCACGAACCCATAGTAGGCTCGCGCTAATAAAACATTTGGATTGCGAAGCTTGGAGGTAGAGCCAAGTTTTATCGCCAAAGAGAACAGCTGCTTGCTTTTCTTTAAGAATTTTTTCTGGTAAGAAAAAGCCACTGCGCGTTCTATCATCATTGCCATTTGCATGTCAGTGTTGCCTTCCCGCTTAAAATGTATCATGAATGGAGTAACCAAACGATCGTGTTCCTCAAACCGTCCATTGTCTTGTAAACCTACAAGGTACTCCATGATTTTCTCGCATTGTTCTCCTTTGAGATACCCTGTTCTTTTTATAATTGGCAACTGCGGCTCGATGTCGTGAACTGAGGTTAGAACTTTGCAGCCTTGTAAGTCATCGAACGCTTGTACTGGGCTCTCAGTTTTACCCCTTTGTGTCTCGCCACAGTTGCCTTCCTTCGGGCTGCTATCACATTGAAGCCCGCCGTCGTTGCAGCAAAAGCTACGGCTTACTTGTTCTGTGTTCGACTGGCCAACTACAACGACGCTGCATTTTGCGAGTGTTAAGTTCATAGTATTTCGGTCGATGTCAACTTTAGCTTGAGCGATGAAGGAGGCTGAATCTTTTGGAGGAAAACTGAATAACGAGCCCTCAACATCGTGACATGATGGCCGTCCACGTTCTGTGAGCTGTTTTGAAAAATCATCAGCGGGGTTATGCGTACAATTCATTCCTGTCAGAACTTCCTAGTACGTTGTTGGCGTTGTTGGCGTCAATATCGAGGTAAAACCTCTTTGACTTTTTCCTTGTATGTATGGCTTGAACTTATTTGATTCAGTTACAATATGCGTCTGGGTTAAACCAGACTCCAGACTAATAATGTTGAACTAATATTTGCGTGGAAGCTGAGCCTCGAAACCAAAGACGTAGGGAAAGTCCCTTAAAAGATCTTGGCTTTGTACTTTGTACTTTATACTTCCGGTTCCCTGATTTGAATGTCGAATACGGATAACACATTGAAGTGTTTTTGACAGTTGTTATTCATCATTGATCGAAGTTTAAGAAAAGCGCAGGTCGGTCCAAGAACTGACCCGGTTTCCAATTAGAAATTGCTTCAATTTAAGGTTACAAGAAAGTTACGCGCTTTTTTAAACGACTGCATGTATTTACAGTTTTCCTTCACAAACGTACCGCTTTCATTTTGGAGTAAAGGGATAATCTGATTGATCTGTTTTTTAATTTACACTAACTAGAGTTGATAACACCAAAATGACTACCGGTCGCTTTTCGAGTGTTAAATGAGCCAAAGCTTAAAAGGATTTCCAGCTACCTTAATATTCTCATCTGTTTGGTTAAATAATAATCCGCAGGGACACCTGGATAATGGTAATCTGGTTGAAATACCTAATCCACCGAAGTTTCATCCTTAATTAAATACAAATGTGTCATGCAAATTCGTTTATCTTTAAAGGAAACTGCATGACGTCAGAGTAAATATTATCTGAACCCATACCTGGGCGTAAAATAACCAGTTGTTATTGAATTATCAGTATTAAAAACGAGTCAATCAGATCGGAGCCGAGGTTTTATAATATTTTATAAATCTGTACCTAAATAATATTTAATATTGAGGGTTTTTTGGCGCAGACTTCTTGTGTTTCGTTAAATTTTATTGTCTAAATTTTTGCACTGTTTATCTCTATCCTTAATTTGACCCACTGGCACTGTAGGCGGCTTCGCTGCTTGAAACCTCGAGTTCTTCAGTGAAAGCTAAGTGAGACTGAAGTTTCATCGCAAACAATTCAATCATCTCCTGTAGGGTGTTTAATTCAGTGTCAAATTTATGGGTGGAAGCAAGCCTGAAAGCCTCTTCGACAGTTTCTTTGGCTAGGTTGTATGATCCCTGACGATAAAACTGATCTGATCGAGTTTTTAAGAGCTGTATCCATGTACCCTTGGGGATAAAGTCACCAAGTTTGAACTGAACAATATCCAGGTGATCTTCAGCTTGTTTGATGTCACTGGGTGGAATGGTTTTCTGTTGAATGCGTGCGGTAGTTGAACAACAATCAAGGAGAATCGTTGCAAGTTTGATGTGAGCGTACGAGGGGGCCACTGCTTGTTCTATCTTTAAGACTAGAACCATGTCAGCATTTTTTCTATCTTCATAGTGAATTTTCTCCATTGCAAGGCGCTTGTGTTGGACAAACATTCCGTTATCTTGACAAAGCTCGAGCGCTTTCAGGAGTTGCTCGCCCTCGCGATGCTTTCCGCTAAAATCGCCTTTTACCTTAATTGAGGCCATCGGTAGTTCGACACGAGCACAACTCGTTCCATTCGAGTCTGAGTGTTCTATTTCTTTTGTTTCGCTTAACGGCGCAAGTTGGCAGTCCACGACTCCTCTTGCTGTCTGGTATTTGTTCAGGGTGCAATATTCTTCCTTCTGATCTTTGTCGGATCGAACTTCGCCTTCGCTGAAAAGTCGTTGGCATTCGACTTTTTCTATCACTCTCTTTTGTCGTTCATTTCGATCATTCGAGTCGGCTTCTTTTGAACCATATTCGTTCTGAACCCCTTTCTTTTTCGCAGTCTCGATTTCTGCTTAATTGCTCTGTTTTTGGATGGCCCACTAGAATGACGCCACAGTTTGCGAGTGATACGTTCAAAGTGTTTGCGACCGTCTCAAATTTTGCTCGAGCGGTAATCGGTGCATCAGGAGGAAACTTTGATGACAAGCCTTTCCCATCGTAAGATGTCTGTCCATGGTGTGTGCTTCCTTTAGAGAGATCTTCAGCAAGGGTAGATGCCATTCGTCCTTGTTTCGTGCTTCGTCGACGATGTTATTTTGACGGTTCTGCCTCTCTGATTTCACGCTTATGCTCTTGTTTTGGCTGCTTCTGTCGGGTATGATTTGGATAAAGCTCTAGAGAATCTGTAAGGTTGTCCTTATTCGAGTGCGGGCGAAAGGATCTAGGAGTTGTAGCCGACAAATGAATTTATCATCGATGAAATCCTGCGAAAAAAAAGCTTCAGAGTTATAATATTCGAGCCTTTTATTTGGTATTTGAGCCTTTTAAACAATATTTATCTTGTATCCGAAAAGGGATTTGTTGTTACAAATCAACAATGTTCTACAGATGAAATTTGCAGATTTCAATTTATAATTTTTCATGTCTATTGTGAGTCACTTCCGCTGTTATTGTAGCCGGTGTCGCTGCTGGAATGATCATGTCCTTCGATAACAATGTGGTGGGGTGTTTGGAGTTTGTTGTTAAGGAAGTCGATTCTTTCACAGAGGGTTTCCAATTCTGTGTTGAATTGATGGAGGCATGCAAGCTGATAGGCATCCTCGGCTCTTTCTTTGGCCAGACGGAATCGTCTCTGACGATTAAGTTGATCCGATTGGGTTTTAAAGAGTAGCATCAATGTTGCCCCAGGTACACTGCCACCGAGTTTGAACTGGATGATTTGAAGGTGTTCTTCGGTTTTTTCAATGTCACTGGGTGGAATTGGTTTTTATTGAGCCAGTGTGAAGGTTGAAGAGCTATCTAGGAGTATTGTGGCAAGCTTGAGGTGGGCATACATTTGCCTTTTAATCCTAACTCGCCGGCGATGATCTTGTTGGCTGAAATAGATAGTTTTCGTAAAATAATATTTTGATTTTTCTCGAGCGGCGTTTCGTGCACGTGCGTTTCTCTCGGCATTTGTTATTTGGCTCATACGATCCAGCCAGAGAGCACCGTAGGTTTGGTAGAGCTCAGATAAGTCCTCTGGTGAGCCATAATTTTGCAGTAGACATTCGCTGCTTTGAAGATATTCCAAGAGCAGGGGAAAGTTTGAATTTCTGTACTCTTTATTTCTTCTCATGTGAGCCGCGAGTAAGTAGTAGGCTCTTGCCGTTATAATATCTGGAGCTCGACTCTTTAGGTCAGATTTTGTGACCGAAATAAGCTTTTCCTCGGCTAGTTTCCATTGACCTTTGTAAGAGAGAGGAGCTGCTTGCTCTATCTCCAAGACCAACAGCATGTCCGCATTTTTTTCTCCTTCATAAAAATGCATTGTCCCTGTGATGAGGCTGTCGTGTTCATCGAAGTGTCCGTTATCTTGATAAATCTCGAGCTTTTCCAGGAGCCGCTCGCACAGGCCATGCTTTCCACTGAGATCTCCTTGTACCTTGATTGGGGCCATCGGTAGTTCAACACTTTTAATAATAATTTCACCTGAGTCAGCTTGTTTACTATTTTGTGTTGCACTCAAAGGCTGATCTAGGTAGTCTACCAGTCCTTTTGCTGTCTGGTTGAGGATGTAATTTGCTCCCTTTGGACCGCTGTCTGATCTAACCTCGCCTTTGTTGAAAACCTGTTGTTGACATTCGACTTTTTCTGTCACTCTCTTTTTTTGCTCATTACAATCATTAGAGTCGGGTTCTTTTGGATCATTTTCGCACTGAAGCCTGCGTTGGTCACAGCAGTGATTACGTCTTACTCGCTCTTTGTTTGACTGGCCAACTAAAATCATGCGGCAGTTTGCGACTGTTGCGATCAAAGTATTTTGTGTTAATTTTGATGACAAGTCTTTCCCTTCGTGAAATGATGGCTGTCCATGGTTAGTGAGTTCTTTAGAGCGATCTTTAGCGGTGTTAGATTTAGATGCCATTACTGTTTTGCTTCGTGGTTTGTTGTCGACGTTGATATGTCCGAAATGCTTCGCTGATTTCGTAGCTATTTCCTTCGGGTGTAATTTAACAAGGGCTTGCGAGTTCCTATTTCAAAATTCATAAAGACTGTTTTGATCTGTTTGCAGGCGAGGGTTTCCTGGAATTGTGGTCGAAAAAGCAACTTCCATCGAAGAGATCCTTCAATATCCAATGTTATGTAAGGTAGATGCGGGTTACCAAGAAAGAGATAGTTCTGAAAAGACGTCGAATACTCTGTTTCGGCGATGAAGGTTGTTTATGTTTTTTCCCGACAGCACTATAAAGATATTCTGTTCCGTTTATGAGAGCCAACGGTTTTCGTCGAGAGAATCCCAAGAATTAGTTAAATTAGAGGGTTTAATTCTAAGTTATATCTATAGGAGAAAGCCACACTTAAGCCTTCTCGGTTGTTTCTATTGTCGGGTGGGATAATGGCTGACGATTGAATATATATAGAAAAGTGCTCATATTTATAGGATATGCATGATATTATTGTCATTGTTCGCTTGACCCTAAGCACGATTGAAATTGAAAAAGTAATTTCGCTGTCAAACATTATAGACGACCACTTGTACCTTGTCGAAAAAATTATCACCGACCATTATTGAAATTGTAGTGAAAAGAAAGCAAGCGAACAGATAAAATTGAGGATAACTTCACCGACTCTTTTTTTCCGTAGTCAGCTACAAGTAAAAAATAGGCTCTTGTCGTTAAAATACTAGGATTCATAACATCACAATTTTGTGTTTTTTCTGATTTTATAACCGCGATAAACCAACGTTTGCTGTTTTTGAATTCTTTTCGGTAAGAAGAGGCCACTCCTCGCTCCATTTTCAAGGCCAACTCCATGTCCGGATTTTCCTCATCTGCAAAACGTCGAATACAGGCGGTAACAAGGCGCTCATGTTCAGCAAACTTTCCTTCGTCCTGCAGAAGCTCAAGTTTTTTCAAGATTCTCTCGCACTCTTGTCCGTTTAGATATCCATGTTTTTCGATCAAAGGCATTAGTGGGTCAACACTGGCAATGAAAGTATCGCGCCACTCAGTCTGTGAACGTTGTTGTGTATCCCCAAAAGTTTGAAGCTGGCAGGCTACCAACTCCGCTGGTCGCTTGTGTTGGTCTAGAAGGCTACCCTTTGTCTTTAGAGCAGAGTGATTGTACTTCACCCCCGTTGGCACGTTTTGTTTCCCGTTTAAAGAAGGTGTGCTCCTAGTTAGGCTGCTGCTGTTTGGCGAGTGATTGTTGGACTATGACCAGACTCCTCTTTTCGATCCTTAGGTTCAAATTTCTTGGTTCTGTGGCCTTGTCAGAAAATGATATTGAATTCTCAGAATACAGTGTGTTTCCATTGTTACCAACCTCACATCTTCTTCGTTCCAGTTCCATCGCTAGCATTTCAATGGTTTCGTTCGATGAACACTGCTCTGTAGATTGTGTCTCATTACTACTCATCGTGAACAAGTTTGAATTCAAGCCAACGTCTCTTTCTTTAATCTCGTCGACGCAAGTAGGTCCTCGACATATTTAAGTGGTATTTTCCACGCAGTAAACTGGAACAGAAAATCATCAATGTTCTCGTCAGAGTAAAGACGAGACTAAATTATAGGCCTTCTCAACCGTGGCGGTAACAACATGTAGGCAGCTGAAATAATGAAATATTCATGATTCCGAGAAAGTACTACAAGTACGCCTGCCAGCTTGAACGCTGAAGACCACGACGCGAAGTGGAGTGGTTTCCAGCTTATCGAGTGTTCTCCCAACCTCCCAAGTGTTTACATCAGGCTATGTAAACACGGAAACCATTTTACATTTCTTCACTATCAATCTTCTAATTCAGCATTGAGCACACGTCACGCATGTGATAAAGTACCGAAATTTGTCATGTGTCCCCTTTGCCCTTTATTTCCCCTTTTGTTACCGTCGTCATGACTACAATCATTGAGAGGCGTCTATTCAGTAACCCAAATTAAAAACTTTGCAATCGTCGGAACAGATTCTGTTACCTTTAAGGTGCAGAGAAATCAGATTGATGGAGTGATATCCTCAACTATCGCTTTAAGGGATTAGAAATGTTGAAATGTTTTGCAGTTTTCTGAATTAAAGCAGCTGCTGGATATTTTCAGCTGCTGGATATTTTATTTTAGTACAGTCTTTGAGGAGCTTGAACAAATTTACATGAAATTTTGGAGACATTTTGAAAGTGTTTATTTAATTTTGCAAATTTCTAACGATGGATTTAGAAATAATCGCACGATTTTGAATGATTTCATGGACGTCATATCACGTCATCAGCACATACTGATACTTCGTCACTGGTCTGGTTAAACGCACGATGGGTCCAATAGCCATTCTGTCCTTGTTTCTAACGCATTCTAACGACAGCAATTTATGTAACTGCTCTTGATTACCAGTGTGCGATGAATCTTACAGTGTCCGCAGCAAAACGAGATTTCTCTTCTGTCCGTTTAAGTCTAAAGTTTGTTCCTCTGTAAACTAAAATCCGGCTCATATGGTAGTAGAAATAAGGTTGTCACTTTCATTATCTTCCACGTCATCCTCAGTGCCAGTATCTTCATTGCTTCTTAGACATTTTACTCAGTTTCCTATTTCCAGTTACGAATGCGTCCTTTCACTGACTGCGGAGTCACCATCAGTAGAGTCTACGTGGTCGGATACCGTTAGGGAACCAGTGTTTATTGTCCCGTGAATAACTTCTTCTTCACTACCCCAAAAATAACCACACTTGTCATGGACAATGGCAGAAAGTTTTCCAGTCGCTCCACGACTATTGAGGCCCTCTCACAGACATGCTTTGACGTTTTTTAAAAAAGACGTTCGTTTAAAAGTATATTCGATTGAGAAGACAGATAGAATTGGAACTCCGGCGACATAGCCAGATACTCAAACGTTTCTAATTTTAATAGTTCAAAACAAATATTTATTTATATCACACCAGGAAATAATGTTTTCATCTTTGACATCTATCTGATTAGCAATCATTATATAGAGTAACAAGTCCCTCTCGATCTGGCTAATCAGGATGAAAGTGTCGTCATTACAACACGGAAAACCAATAGGATTCAGTTACATGAGTCGTAGACCATTAAACAGGTACTGCTAAAGGACAAACGTGCAATGGGAAAAACGTCGCTTGGAACAAACATTTACTTGTCTGGGACTATTGCGTCTCCCTTATTGCTGATTCGCTCACGCTTGATCCGGCTTTCCTTAAGTATATATCCAGTGTTCGAGAAGTTGAAAATTCTAGTGCTTTGGTCTTTTTTTTTCTGCTCGCATCTATTGAAATGGCCTGCAGAAATGCGACATTTATCTGATTACGATGGAGAAACATTGTAATGACCTTTATAGCCCCTCATACTGAAACTAATGAAAACGATGGTATTATACTGTAACAAATCAAAGCCACTTGTTACTCAAAGGAAGACCGTCTTAAACCAGACATGTAGTAGGAAGTCGCGCGGTGTAAGAGACCGTAATTAAGGCACATACAAAACCCAACGTACAGGATGGATAGTAACTCCGACCCATATCCAGGCCCAGAAACGAATTACTAAAAATAATCTTCTAGTAGGGTCTCTATTATATTGGCTTGAAATAGTGTCGTCCATTCCATTTATTGGAGGCGAGCTACCCAAGTAAGTTTAAGCTACTAGGTGTTGTCCTTACCTCAGGCAATAATCTTGTTAACCTTTCAGACCGTTCTTACATAAATAATGTTCACTTACTCGACTTAAAGTAAGCTAATTTCCTTGTAGCGGCGCGATCCTGCAGTACGCGGCATTTTTTGTTGCAAAGACCACATTTAAAGTCGATCTCGTTTTCTGCTGACAATGCTCCGAGCATCTCGAGGGCTGTGTGCGACAAAATTAGAAATGGATGAAAAGGTAAATGTTTATCCACGTATTCCGCATGGAAACAAATAAACAAAGTATTATTTGCAGTTTAGCAAACGAGCAAACGCCATGTTAACTAAAACAAATGAGGAGCGTTTTCCGTGATGATGACTCCTGTTGTAATAAAAATGTTTTTGTAAAAGGATAAACTCAGACGTTTTTGAAGTACTCTTTCGCGTATGACGCACTTTGAGTCATTTAAAGCGTTTTCTTGCAGTGATTTAGAACATTATTTGTTAAATGAGAATGAAAAGTATACTCACCGTTTAGCTCCTTGTCGCTTTCACCAGCCAAAATTTGAGGCAACTTTAGGTTAAGTTGCCGCTTTGTGAGAATGCTGAAGTTTTCTGCCTTGCCGTGTGCCTTGACCTGCTGGTAAAGAGTTTTAGGTCCAATGATCCAATGCTTGCTTGCTCTCTGAGTTCGAGAAAGTCGGCCAGATGTCTTTTAAAATTGTCGATGCCTTATTTTGTACAGTCTTTAGTGACCGAAATACGTGCTTTATATCTCTCGATCGGTTATTCCTTCTCTGTTCGATATATATTAATGATCGCCTTTACAACACTCGATACAGTGATTTGTAACAGCGACAGCGAGGTCTTGCGAAATGACCCGTTCGTAATGAACTATTAATTTATAACACCTATTATAAATAAATGACTAACGTTTCACAACACCGGAAGTATTTCCACGCGGAAGTCAACTCTGTCGCTAACCAGTTTTACCCGCTACCAGAAGTTAAAGGACTTCCACACAAATGTCTTTTCGTAATCTATTAAAACTTTTATTTACAAACAGCAGAACTTGACAATCGTTTCGTCCTTAATTAGGGGTATCTGAGACATCTGATGGCTAACATTGGCTTGCTCAGATTTGACGGCTGACGGTAAAAATATTGCGTTTTTTACGGTTGACGGTAAATATTTTGGCCATGTGGCGGTTGACTGTTAACCCCATTGTGACCCTCTCTCATATGTATGCTCAGAAAACTTTGTGAGACTCGTTGCCAATCACACCGACCCATAGTAACTAAAGGGGACCTATATATAACTCGATCACTTATATTTAGGAGGTACTAGCAAGTCCTGTTTTGAGTTTTCAGTAATCATTTGAGGCACCAGTTGTCTCTATTTTTAGATTTTTGCTTTGCTATGGTAACGAAAAACCACTTTTAAGAGGGATAAATATATATATATATATATATATCAAACATTGTGAAATGAAACCACCGACAGACACTAGTCAGAATTGTTTGCTTGGTAAGTTAAAATTGCAGTTGAAAATTCTGCATCGATAACTGCGCAATATAATTCAATAAATAATTACTAAATAATTACTTAAAACTACAAACTACTTTTTAGAGAAAGATGTTCTTTCGTCTTGTCACGAGCGTGGGACTAAGAAAAATTCTAAGTCCCCATGAGGAATGGAACCTCAGACCTTCGGATTCCGCGCTTCGATTCTCTCCCACTGAGCTACAGAGACTCCACGGTGAGCGAGGTCTATTACTAAGTTCATATGACACGCATCTTGAATACTGCTAGGATCAGCAATGTCGATAGCGTAATGTTTGTGGATAGAAATAAGAGAGATGGTAAATTTTGAGCTCGGTAAAGAAATAGGGAAATATGTTTTTTCGTCTTGCCACGAGCGTGGGACTAAGGAAAAATTCTGATTCCCCATGAGAAATAGAACCTCAAACCTTCGGATTCCGCGCTCCGATGCTCTACCACTGAGCCGCAGAGACTCCACTGTGAGCGAGGTCTATTTCATTTCCTGCAAAGTAGCGTTTCAGCAAAACGTTGACTCATGTTAAGATATTTAACTGTTAGTCTACATGTCTATGGGATCGAAGAGCCGAGTATCTGCAGAACTACTTGCACGCTATCAGCATTCATCCGTGAGTGGTTTATGACGTCAATTAGTGCTTGGCCAATCGAATGATATAACTTGGCGCTGGGGCTTTCCCAGGATAAAGGTGATCTCAACGAAAACAATTGTTATCAGGGAAAGACAAAAGTACATCTTTGTCTGATGCTTGACTTCACCCAAGTGCTCGACTTGTCTATAGGACTTCGTCATCCTGAATATGTTACAGCACATTAAAACGGCCTCTGCATTTGAACACAAACCCTGGCGTCGAATAACGTGCTCATCTTATTTTAACCCTCTCCCTCAAACCGAACAGTTGCCACACTTGAATCAGCCTTACGAGTGGAGCTAATTTTTTTTGTTTGCGAAGGAGCAATTAGAGATCAAAGAAGTTTGCTTGTTGGCCATATCTTCATTTAGACGCTTTTGAAAACATCATCGAAGCTTGAACACCTTACCCAGTCATAATTACCGAGACCATCAGTTCGGCATGCTTCGCTTTATTGGTGGTTGTTTTCTGCTTTGTGATCAAGATCTACGCCATGGTAAAAAACATCCGACCCTCACGGAATGAAAGAGTACGTGTGGTGTACGCCAGAGATAATCAGAGAGCCTCACCAGTAGAGAGGGAACCTAAAGTTTATTTTCCGCAAGCAGAGAGAGGTGCAGGACAACATGGTACATGTAATAATACAACATACAGTGGATCGCAAGCGAGACGGCGACAGCCGCAAATGCACGACGAGCGTTTTGGGTGACAAACTAAGAAAAATGTCCCGCATGATTCAGTACAACTCAAAATTATTATTATTTCTCTTCGTCTTCACCGTCTTCAATCATTCAAGCTCTACATTATCATTTGTTGTCTTTGTTGACTTGATGTGATATTGTGTTCACCATTTTCACGGAAGTTTCCGTCTCGAATTCATTAGAGGCAATTGAATAGTACTGCGGACCAGAAACGAGTTACTGAGTCAAGCTTTTTTCATAAATTGTTGGCTATTTAACAATTATTCGCCGAAGTGGAGGTGGTAAGTGGTGAACATTTATCGAGCCGTGAAGCAGCGAGGAAAACAGATGATTTTAACTCGTTATTCCTATAACGATCACACAATATTTTCGAGCGCAAGTCACGCGTGTTCAGAAGTGAACAGCAAAGGTATTCGAAATTTGAGGAGCCAGGCACAGTGTGCCTCCAACGCTATCCACTGCTAACTGAACATTAATTTCTTTTTAATAGCTTTCTGCATATTAATCGGGTTCCTACGATGAGCTGACTACACCGAGGGAAAGCGAATGCCATTGTATGGATGGACAATTTTTTAAAAGCAATAGCACTTTTTTCTTTTTCAGTTCTAGCTTACATTGTGGTCATATACTCTACTTTGAAAGCTGAAAATTTTAATAGCCAATTATCATATTTGTAATAAAAAAGTCAGTGTCAAAATAAATAAAATGCCAAGAAAGTAATAAATCATTGCCGAGGTTTTATTTAGTTAGTGCTGCTTATTGTAATTTTTTTCTGTTTTTTAATGTCATGGCCAAAATATTAACCTTAAGCAACTTAAAATTTAGCTAATTTTCAGAAATCTCAAGAGTTACTATTATTCCGATTTCCTTCAAGAGAAGATTTTTTTAAAATCAAAATAGAAAAACTCGAGCAATTCGTAGAGATAAAAGAGTTGATTATCTGAAATACGTTTACTAGGCCTTTCTGAATCTTTTCTTTGATTGATGTTTCTAAAGCGGAGCAAAAATTACGAGCTTGTTGGCACATGAAGCATGACGGTTCAGTTGTTTTTTTCTATTTTTAGAATTTCTGTCAGACGTCTCTTTCCAGGGTCACTTTGGAACAAAATAAAAAGCGCGTTATTCCGGTGAGCAGCAAAATGTTAGAATACGCAATTTTGCGGTTTGCTTCCCTAATCTGTTTGTGAAAACAGTCCCACCTCCACACACGTCATTTCCAGCCGATGGCGTGACTTTAAAAGGGACCCAAACGTATATATGTTTTTATATCCATAATGGGCACGGAAAATAAAGATAAAAATATTTAACATTACGAAATGAAACCCCTGATGTAAACTCGTCAGAATTGTTTGTTTGGTAAGTTAAAATTGCAATTGAAAATTTTATATTGATAATTGCGCAATATAAGTCAATAAATAATTACTAAATTATTAAACTTCCTGTAGAGTAGCATTTTAGCAAAGTGTTTACTCGTGTTCAGATATTCAACTGTTTGTCTGTACGTCTATGAGACTAAAGAGCAGTATTTGCAGAACGTCTGCACTCCCACCCCTCCCCTGAATCAACTTTAACCCTAACTTTGTGATGTTTGCATTAAACGCTTTCCAAACTATTTTGTGTTTTCCAAAATAGCATTTTCCGTGAAAAATGGACCTTTTAGACATATATTTCATATCGATTCCGCAAAATATCGTGCTTTTTTCCAGACAAAGTGAAATGTTGGCTTTAAAGCAGCACTATTTAAGCAAAAAACACGGAAATTTCTCCTATTTGATAAAAGCAAAACGCTTCAGTTTTCACGGATTAAGAAAATGTGTTGCTTCAAAAGAGCAACATTTTGTATAATTAAACGGAAAGTTAAACGTAGGTACAATTTACTCGTACAAATATTCATTTTTTTACTGCGTTGCTTGTTAAATCTGGTCAAAGTGCACATAATGCTCTGCACGTTTAAGAATGGAACGATAAAGTCTTTGATTTTAACCCTTAATATGTTTAAGCGGTTTTTTTTTCATTTTTATTTGACATGGTATCAAGAACTGTAATGCAGAAATTCTGCAAAGTTTGACGGCCCAAGCGTGCAAAAATTCTGCACGCCTTGACGTCCAGTGCTGCAGAAATTCTGCATGGCATGGCGTCCAATGATGCAGAAATTCTGCAAGGTTTGACGTCCAGTGCTGCAGAAATTCTGCACGCCTTGACGTCCAGTGCTGCAGAAATTCTGCATGGTATGGCGTCCAATGATGCAGAAATTCTGCAAGGTTTGACGTCCAGTGCTGCAGAAATTCTGCACGCCTTGACGTCCATTGCTGCAGGAATTCTGCACGCCTTGACGTCCAGGGCTGCAGAAATTCTGCACGGTACGACGTCCGCAGCAGCAGAAATTCTGCAAGCAATGGCATCCTGAGTTAAAGAAATTTTATGTGTTGCAAGGTCAATGCTGCAGAAATTCTGAGTCGTTGCTTTTCCATTCTCAAAAAAGACAAATTGTAGAGGGCCCACGCATACCAACAATTTCGATCAGTTTCCTATTTATGCCTCTTATATTTTTCAGTGATCATAGTTGAAATAACAATACTGTGTATGCTGATGTTTCTTGAATGATAGGATAAACTTGTGAAAATAAATCCACGGTTGGAAACTAAAGGCTATTAACAGAGGCCCATACCCGCTTTATTAAACAGAACTATTCATAAATCATGCAGGCTTTTAATCAAATGCCAAAAGGTAAGTTGTTGAAAGGAAATTAATTTTCTCTTCCCTGCAAAAAAAAAAAATCGTGTAATTGAATTATTGTACACATTCAGGATGAGCTCCTAACACATTTAAGATTCTTTTTAAAGTTTGTTTTCAAATTTTTTAAAATTTCGTTTAATCAAAGAAAAGATGGAAGTAATCCTGTCTTGGCATAAGAAGAGCTCATCTGTTGCAGAATAGGATGATCTGTTCATTTTTAAAGAAATTTAAAATTAGATGACCTTGGAATGAGGACTGTCGGGAACCGTGAACAATGCCTTAAGTCGTTTTTAGTTTCGCTATTGTTGTTTTTGTCATGACCGGAAATGTCTCCAATCAATCAATTTCCCAGAATGTACTTTGTGCTCCGAGGTATCACGTTTCTTTTCTAGATGGTTGAGAAATCCTGCACGCGGTCGAGTTGTTGTTGATGCTTTAGTTATACCTGGATTGTATTCGTCGATTAAAAGAGTTGATTAATCAGGGAACGTGTCTTTGGTGCGTTTTCGACAAGGACACTTGAAGCTGAATTTACATCACCATCACTGAGTGACGATATCGTCATTAATTGATGAGATAAATGTTTTTCCTCGAAGTTACCCGTTCAATAATTTTGATTTCAACTGACGATGCAAGATTTAGATTTTTGACTCCTCTTCCTTCTGTTCACAAGGCGATGCAGTACTGTTGATCCAATAGTATCCAAGAAAATTAGTCTTTCACTGCTCACACATAACTGTCTACAATTACGGGGGTTTGTAAGGCCTCCTTCTGTACATATGGATCTGAAAAATTAAAAGAAAGTGAATTTACATCACATGGACATTTCAAAACAGGATGTATGAATTCATCAACACTATCTTGACTATGATTTGAACAGGTCTTGGTGTAACTAGGCTAGCTTGGCTTTCGCGCAGATAATGTTTTACTGAAGTTTAGCCGTACTGAACCTTTCGTATAACCGTGGGTTTATTGAAGCAAATTGAAACGCATCCCTTCAGTAAATTCGTTGGAACTAATTTGTCCTGAGAGAGAGATAGTAAGATATTGCAGGCCTAAGACGAATTTTCAAAAAATCAGTTCATGCTTCATGGACATAAAAGAGAAAATTTCTAATCTCTCCTCTTATGTTCATGGTTTCAGGGAAATCTTGAGGTTTTCACGCTATGAAAAAAAAACGAAAAAATTCAGGTTCAAGTATACTTCAGGCCTCATACAATTTCGTAAATTCACGAATAACGTTAACCTTTCAGTAAAATTCACGCGTCGCATTATAACTTTGGCCTTCATCACGCGTCACGTATAAACCCTTAGTGATGCACCAGTTTATTCAGACCTTAAGTTTCCTCTCAGAAAGTGATTCTCCACAGGGTCCAGCAAAGGAATGTGATGACTTTTGCAAAAAGTCCGCACCAATTATTTTTGGAGAAAAGGTAAACTCTTGTTCCTGTTCTGTAAAGATACGCAGCTCCTGATTGTATTATTTTGATGCACCATACTTCCAATACTCCTATTCCCCTTATCTTTCGGAGGCATCTGGCGTATGAAGAATTTAACGGACGCAAATGAGATGTGAGTTAGTTCAAAGACCAACTATTTTCAAAGCCGACAGACCGATGAATCATGAACTCGTGTCTTCTCATCATTGCCTCTCTTGTAATAAAATTTAGGGCGCAATTAAGAGCGGCGAAGAGAGAGTCGCAAACAACGACATTTCTGTCTGAGGTTTTCACACCTTCAAATCAATTAAGAATATGACATTTTCCCGTGAGTGCTAAACTAATCAACTTAAAGCTTCCTTGATTCTTTCTCATGCTCGTTAACTGTTCGAAATGCCTTGCAATTGTAAGGCCTTGTCCACACTAAACCTTCTTAAGCTCAGAAATTTGAGGGTTTTTTTTTATAACCATACTAAGGAAACAGATCTATTTTTCTTCGTCCCGGCGGGCTATACGTACACTGGCGGCACATTGGGCATGCACTCAATTATGGTTAATTATAAAACTAAAGAGCCGCGACGCCGGCGGTTTTGAAAGGCACCGATTTCGCTCAATGAATACTGACCTTCACATGCTTAGCGCTCACGGTAGGCCTAGTTAAAGATATGAAGTCTCCATTCGTTTGCATTATATACCAAATTGGCGAGTATAGGGTTAGTATTTCGATTAGAACTCGTAAGCTGTGCACTGTGCAATTTCACCAACGAGGGACAAAAGTCCCTTCAACCTATTGTTTTACAAACCGCCGACATCCGCTCGTAATATCCCAAAAAATCGTAGAATTGGGCTTTAGTCAGTTTTGTTTGCTATGCGCTCTTGTCAGACTCTGAGTTGAGTTAATTTGTATCCGTCGAACAAAAATATTTCAACCGATGATGGCGAGGACACCGGAAACATATCCCATTTCTACGAGCCATGATAATTTTTACGATTCGGGAATCACCACCAGAGGAAAGACATCCCAATGAAGATCAGTGGGTTGACTTCGATGACTCAAACAATTCTTTGAATGCAGGATCTTTCATTTATGGAGAAATAATTCCGGATTTAGAGAGTCAATTAGAAATTGAAGGTAAAGTTAAAATCACCTGAATACAAAGTATCACAAGCAGCAATTCAGTGTCGATAACTTTTCAAATTTCAAGGTTGACAAGAGGTCAAAAGTATGCAAGTGTGACAGGTAACGCGAACTTCAGTCGTAATGTATCGTAACAATAAATATAATTTAGTGTTATCAACTGAGTTGACAACGTAAATTGGCCACTGCAAAGAGTTTAAAGGCTGACGTTTCGAGCGTTCGCCCTTGGTCAGAGCGATTGGGTAACGATAAATATAGAGCGATTAGGTAACGATAAATGGTCTGAGTCAAACTTTGTTTTCCAGGCACAAGTTTGCGATCTCATCGATATAGATACAATTTTACCAAACGCTTATTGAATCGTCATCTCTAAGTCGATCTCTTGTTTATGAATTGTATGTTTTCAGTCCTCGATGGAGATGTAGAACCCACAAACATTTGATAAAAGCACATTTTAGGCCAATTTTGTTGTTGCGAAAATTGATACGATGCATTAAACATTAGTGAATTATTTCAGATTTCTTGGATTCCGTCGTTGTTTTCAATGCAGAACCCGGCCAAAACCAGAGGCGCCCTCTCAATGGCTTTGTAGAGTAGGTCTTCAGTACATTATCCCTTTCATTGGTTTGTGATTTATTAGGCAACATCCCTGGTGAAAATCTTTCAAGGATCTTTAAGGATCTTACAAGATCTTCATGAGGACCTTTGAGGATCCTCTTGAGGATCTTCATGAGGATCTTCAAAATTCTTGTTAAGATCTTCAAGGATCCTTCATTTTCTTGCCAAGATCTTCAAGGATCTTTCATTTTCTTGCCAAGATCTTCAAGGATCTTTCATTTTCTTGCCAAGATCTTCAAGGATCCTTCATTTTCTTGCCAAGATCTTCAAGGATCTTTCATTTTCTTGCCAAGATCTTCAAGGATCTTTCATTTTCTTGCCAAGATCTTCAAGGATCCTTCATTTTCTTGCCAAGATCTTCAAGGATCTTTCATTTTCTTGCCAAGATCTTCAAGGATCTTTCATTTTCTTGCCAAGATCTTCAAGGATCCTTCATTTTCTTGCCAAGATCTTCAAGGATCCTTCATTTTCTTGCCAAGATCTTCAAGGATCCTTCATTTTCTTGCCAAGATCTTCAAGGATCTTTCATTTTCTTGCCAAGATCTTTGAGGATCTTTGACTTTCTTGACAAGATCTTTAAGGATCTTTCATTTTCCTGTCAAGATCTTGTCTGGATCTTCAAAGATCTTTACATGAACTTTGAAGATCCTTTAAAGATCTTTGAAAATTCTTTGAGGATCTTCCAAATTCTTGTTAAGATCTTTGAGGATCTCTCATTTTCTTGCCAAGATCTTCAAGGATCTTTTTGAAAATTTTGAAGATCCTTAAAGATCTTGGAAAGAAAATAAAAAAACCCTTAAAGATCTTGGCAATAAATTGAAAGATCTTTGAAGATCTTGGCATAAAAAAGAAAGATCCTTGAAGATTTTGACAGCCAAATTAAAGATCTTTGTAAGAGATTTGAAGATCCTTAAAGATCTTGACAAGAATGTCAGTGAACCTTGAAGATCCTGGCAAGGAAATGGAAGATCGTTGAAGATCTTAGCAAGAATGTTATAGAACCTTCGAAATTTTGACAAGAAAATAAGCATACTTAAATCCTCATACTAAGTTAAAAAGAAAAATTGAACCAAACATAAAAAAATGAAGATACAACTTTTATTTTATTGCTAAACGAGAATTACCCATCCTCTTCTAGTTGGACTACTTCTACACTATTTCTGTTCAGACTTTAGGTTAGTACTAAGATTTTCATTTTCCAAAAAATCTGGCAACAGTCCAGCTCAAAGATAAGAAGACCAAAATATATGTGTTAAACTTGACTATGACCAGACTCAGACTACTCTTACAGAGGGGGTAAACATGAAAAAAAGGCAAACAAGAGTACTTCAATGACTATATTTCTGAACCATATTAACCTATATACCAAAGGAAAGCTTAGGAATCACACATACTGAATATAACTAATATGTTGCCCTAAACTAATTTGTTATTTGACATCAGATCAATTTTTCCACCATATGGTGTGAAAAACCTAGGTGAACTTGAGAAAAGATAACTGCACAAAGATTGCATGAAATCAAGTGTTTATAGTGTCAAAACAAAGTACTAGGGTCGTTCTTTTGGATGAGCTGAGCTGAACTTTTGGAGTCGTTTATATTATGGGCACAATGCCCGTTCAAAGTTCACCGAGATTATTAGGTGAGTTATTCCACAACATCTTACTTAAAATTCAGCTTATAGAGAAACTGTTAGCTTATCCAACTCAACTCAGTAAGAGGATACAGCCCTGAAAACTTCAGATTAATTGAACTAATACATCCTGAGGTACAAAATAAGTGTTTTCGGGAATTCATATGACAACCTCTAAAAGAGCTTTTTAAGTTGGTTACACAGAACCAAGTAAATTCACACCTTCTTCAGAAACATGTCCTTCAGTGAGCGTCGAGGAGAATCTCTCTAGATCGATAAGCCTGTATCCTTGTCCCTGTAACACATCATTTGCACCCTAACTCTCCAAGAGCTCAGAGTAAGAATCATTAGGCGAGGATGGCATCTTCATTTTCTTTCCAGAAGTACCAATGAATTTTTTTCATTCAGCCCCAGAGTCAGAGCAATCGCGAGACCTTCTTGGAGTTTGATTGACGATTTCGGTTGTTTCTGTCTCTCTTTTCGCTTGTTTCTGAACTCCAGAAAACGCCTTTCCTTTACCTTTATTTCTGTGTACATTTTCCCTTTAGTTCCGACCATTGTCGATGATATTTGCCGTAACAACGAGCTTCTTATGTTTTTATGCGACCGTTAAAAATCTCGGCGCGTATAAATTCCTATCCCATAATGCAAAACCCTCTTTGTTGTTATGTAAGTAGTCACAAAGTTTCCCGAAAGCCTCGAGCATGGCGTTGCCATGCGGTAACCTTCATTACACTCATTGCACAATAATTTTCTGCGAAAATTCCTTGTTGTGTTTAAATTATAAAGAGTGAGCCCTCAATTTACAATTTTGTTATGTTTGAAATTACTTGAGGATTTCAAAGGAACCTAATTCATAATGCAGAGATGTGGTAGAGATCTTGACAAAGTTGCCTTTGAGATCCACATCAAATTCAAAAAGGATCCTTACAAAGAGCTGTACAATATCATGAAATGAATCTTTTAAAGATATTTGGAAGATCCTTTTCAATTCCTTGAGGATCTTAAAGGATCGTAGAATAGATCATGCAAAGATCTTGACTAGGATCCTTGTAACTCCTAATCAAATTCTTAAGGATCTTAGCAAAGATCTTAGCAGGATCCCTAAAAGGTTCTTTTGAGGGTCTTTAAAAGATCCTCATTAAATCCTTGAGGATCCTTGAAAAGATCCTGCAAAGATCTTGACTTAAGGATCCTTGTAAGATCCTGATCAAATTCCTAAGGATCCTGGCAAAGATCTTTACAGGATCCTTGAAAGGATCTTTTGTAGGTCTTTAAAAGATCCTCATTAAATCCTTGAGGATCTTGAAGGATCCTTGAAAAGATCTTGCAAAGATCTTGAGTAGGATCCTTGTAAGATCCTGATCAAATCCTTAAGGATCCTTGCAAAGATCTTAATAGGATCCTTGAAAGGATCTTTGGAAGGTCTTTAAAAGATCCTCATTAAATCCTTGAGGATCTTGAAAGATCCTCAAAAAGATCCTGCAAAGATCTTGACTAGGATCCTTGCAAGATCCTGATTTAATCCTTAAGGATCCTTACAAAGATCTTGAAAGGATCCTTGAAAGGATCTTTTGAGGGTCTTTGACAGATCCTTGCTAAATCCTTGAGGATCTTGAAGGATCCTTGAAAAGAACTTTGCGAGGATCCTTATGAGGATCTTTGTAATATCCTTTGAGGATCTTTATCAAATCCTTGAGGATCTTAACAAACGTTTTTGCTTACAAAGATCTTTGAGGATCTTTTACAGATCCTTTAAAGATCTTTTAAAGATCCTTGTCCTTAAGGATCTTTGGCAGGTCTTTGTCAATCCTTGAAGATCCTCAAAGATCCTGTGAGGTTTTTCACCAGGGATTGCACGGTTTGATTTTTCTTAGTCTGGAAACAGTTGCAGCTGACAGAGAGAGAGGATTGTTTTTCCTTGAGGCTTATTTTTGCCCTCTTATTGAGATACACATGTAGCATTATTACCTACTGTAAACATTGGTGGAGATATTAATTAAAATCTGTGATACTGTTAATTTAGTTTTCCTCTGAATAGTGAACGGTTTAAAGTTTCCATCAGAAGGTTGAGCATTAATTTCCTTGTAGTCTTTTGCAAGACAATGCAAGATTTAAATGATATATTTGCTCTCAATTCATCACGTATACAGATATTTTAAAATAGGTCAAAGGACTGAAATCGTGACTATATAGAGTAGATTGCTTATTTGCTGTATAACAAACTTCAATTTTATAAATTAATGATATTTTTCAGTCAGTTTTTGTATCTGATCATAAAATAAAGTGATATGACTTAAATTGTATGTTGTATTGCTTACTTTTTTTTTTAACATTTTTAATATTCGCATTTTATCATGTGGCATTAAGCCATGTGCTATTTTAGGTACATAATTCCTGTTGAAAGTTAATTGACAGAATATTTGTGGCATCTGTTATTGACTGGCTAGAGAAAGACTGTTATATTCCTGTATCCATGAGTGAATTTCTGCAACATCTGGTGAATGAGAGGATGCAGAATTTCTGCAACATCCGGTGTATGAGTTGTCACAGTGTTTCTGTGACATTCAGTGACATTCTGTGACATTCTGCAATACCTTGTGAATGAGAGGCTGCAGAATTTTTGCGACACTCACTGAATGAGTTGTTGCAGAATTTCTGCAACACCCAGCGTATGAGTTGTCACAGAATTTCTGCGACACCCAATGTATGAGTGGTTGCAGAATTTCTGCGACACTTAGAGTATGAGTCGTCGCAGAATTTCTGCAACACCCAGTGTATAAAGGGTCGCAGAATTTCTGCAACATCCAGTGTGTGAGTGGTAGCAGAATTTTCTGCGACATCCAGTGGACTATTGGTTGCAGAATTTCTGCAACACACAGTGCATGAGAGGTTGCAGAATTTCTGCAACATTCAGTGACTGACTGTTAGCAGATTAGACGGATTACCTCTGCATCTTTTCATGATTGTCCATTAACACATAGTTTCTTACGGACGCGCTTAATATTGCAGAGGAAAATGTAAATTTTCAATTTATTTTAAAATTTGTCCGCTAGATTTGATAATTTTTAAGTGATTACCAAAACTTGCAGAGGAAAATCATTAATTTATCCAAAAATGTGCTATTTTGGAAAACACAAAATAGATTGGAAAGCGTTATTAACTACACGTTTACTTATTTAATACAGTATCTACCTCATTATTAGGCCGATATACGAAATCATTATCAAAATATCAAGCTAATGATGATCTGTGCATTATACTTTATTAGTCTATTATTTATCTTCTTCTGTTTTACCTTTCAAAAGGGCAAACTTAGTAGCTTAACTTTCATTTTTCACTATCCGCAGTCAGGCCGGACGAGACATTTGCCTAATCAAATATAATATGTTAATGAGCTCGAAACAAGCTCTTGAACGAAACTACCTAAGGGAGGTTTAGAAGCATGGGGAAGGTCTTCAGCGTCGTCGTTATTTTCAAAAGCGTCTAAATGAAGATATGGCCAACAATCAAGCCTCTTTGGTAACTGAACCTTGACGTCGTCGCTCCGTGACGACGTGTCCCCTATCAATTTAGTTCACGCGCGTTTAAATTTATATTCAGAAGAAAAGTTGCAGTTTTTGCAAACAATCAGTATGTTTACTGTCGTGACTACTGTCAATTTGGTTTAAACGCGTTTAATTTATATTAAGGTTTTCCGATCAAGCGGAAGTTCGCTCTAGTCTTTATTACGGCTAGATCAAAAAACCCTCTTCAGACGCAACAGTGCGGTTGGGCGAACAAACGGTATGCTAATTTATGGAGAACATAAAGTGGTAGTAGTCCTTGTGGTGGTCACGTGGTTTGAAATGGGTAAACAAGAATTCAGAATGGCAGCCTTTAATGGAACTATGACACCATAATTGTTCCTCCAGCACTTGATCCTGGCTTTGAAAAATGCGTGAAAATGAAAATAATTCGCAGATTAATGAGTGTTATCAAGTCTTTCTGATTTCATAGTTTTTCATCTTCTTGTTTCCTTGGTAACAAGTAACAAGAGGCAACGGTACGCACGCCATGAGGGTCTCAACAGAGGGGGGGGGGGGGGTGAGTGTTACGTTGACTTTTGACGGTTAAATTTTAGGTCATTTGACGGTTCCCGTTCAATTTTTTGGAATGCCGTTTATAAAACGAAATAAACGCACTGATTTGGCTGTTATTTTTCATTAGAAGTTACAATTTTTTCCGTATTTTAAAAATCAGGTTAGTCGTATAATTTTTGCGTTTAAAATTAGGTTTTGGTCTTCAACTATGTGTCTAATTAGCGTAATTGCATCATCTTTGTTACCGATGGACGTATTAATAGCCTGCTCAACCAAGTGGTATACGAGGAGTCGCATGAGAATCTCAAAGTCCTTGCTTAAATCAAATCTCATCGATGCTTCTATCTGTCTCCCCGATCTTGTTATGGAATTCCTATGTTCCACAATCTCCTCTGATTCTGTTTCGTCATAGTCACTGTCCGTGTTGCCGTGGTGTGATGTCCTGGGCAACAGTCCCATTGGTGCATCAGGAATTGGGGTTTTACTGACAGCTCAGTGATGAGCTTCTCGTTCTAGGTGCCGCATCCTTCATGAATATTGTTTCCCCCATAGTGCAAATTAACCCCAGTTCCCTCAAGGGAAAGTTTGTAGGCTGTCAGCTTGCTTTCCAGCTCGATGCAAGGTCGAAGGGAGTTAGGGCACAATCGCACTGATCCGTTCATGGCAATAAACTAAATAGTCTTGTTGTCACGTTCTATGACAAAAC
>NC_142676.1:4612500-4617500 GCF_964200805.1 Pocillopora damicornis
AGGTCACAGCCAAAATGTTAACCTTAAGCAACATAAAATTTAGATAATTTTCAGAAATCTCAAGAGTAACTGTTATCTGTACCATCCTGCATCATTGTATTTCTATTTTTTTTTTCATCTCAACCTTTAAGTAAGGCAAACTGTTTAAGGAAATAAGTCAGTAATTGAACATGATTTTCTTTGTCCACCATCCGTCGTTATCCGTTTGCTATCCGCTGTCTGCATCAGCAAGTTACAGAGTCTCCTTTTCACAACGGGTGAGCTCTGATGAAGGGCTCACGCTCGAAACGTCAGCTTTTAAACTCTTTACGATGGCCAATTTACGATATCAAGTCAGTTGATAATACTAAATTATCCTGTTATACTCTCTCATTGATGCAGCATCACAGTTTCTTTAGAAACTTACCCCCTTTAAGCATTATATCACCCTCTGCCAACGAAGTGTTGTTTTGCCTTTAACAGGAGACTCATGATTGACAGTATATTTTAGTGTAATATATTTAAGAGACTGGTTCGTGGGGGGTTTCCAAGATTACAAGTAAGAAACCGCGCAGTATCAGCAGACTGATGGCAGACCGTGCTCGAAAGAATGAAGATTTCGTAATCTAATCTGCAGGGCAAACTTGTTGTGTTGGATAATTTATTTCGCGTCTCTATGTCTGTCACTTTCAGGAAACGCTAAAAACTCAATAAAATCAAAAGAAAAAATCTCGCGACATCCCGAATCTCTTCAAGAGAATATTTATTTTAAAATTCAAATAAAAAACTTTGCAAAGATAAAAGGATTGATTTTCTGAAATTTCTGAATTCACTTCAATGTTGTTGTTTATCTCGATAACCTTCACACTAACACGTGCCACACAAAAAAAATATTATCAAGTGACATATTTTGCACGAGTCAGAGTGCAGTCACGGCGCACGATTAGTATCAGGTTTGCGTAGGTATTCCCTTCCGTTCCGTTTCACCTTGCGAGAGAGGGTTTGGCAACACGTATGCTATTTCTGAATCTGCTATTTGTTTGAAATTTCCTTAGCAAATAAAAATTGCGAGCTTGTGATTGGTACATGACGCATGATGTAGTCAGTTGTTTTCTCTATTTTTAGAATATTTGTCATGTGTGCTAATTCATAATGGAAAATCGAATAATATAACTAGGCGCTGAGGCTTTCCCATAATAAAGGTGATCTCAACTAAAGATCCGCTCGAGATAAAGTAATTTGGATCGCTTGTGGTCAGACGCGTGACTTCACCTACAGGATCAAATTTAATGAAACTATGACACCATACTTGTTCCTCCAGCACTTGATCTTGGCTTTAAATAATGCGTGAAAATAAAAAAATAATTCGCAGATTAATGAGTGTTGTCATGTAGGACAGGTCCCAAGTCTTCCCGATTTCATAATTTTTCATCTTCTTGTTTCCTTGGTACAGTAGCAAGAAGCAACGTTAAGCACCAAAAACCAGCCAAGACAGCCAGCGATTTTATCGCAGATACATCTGCTGATAGTCAACCAATTTAAGGGACTTTCCGCGAATAGTAACTCCATCCTTTTCCAAAGTAACTTGAATAATCGCTCTTTATTCATCATCTGTACATACTAATACTTCGTCACTAGCAACACAAAGGGCGGCGGGGTTGGGTAAAGGTGGCTCAATGAAGCAGAAAGTTTTTCCACCGATCCACGACTATTGAGGCCCTCTCACAGACATGCTTTGACGCTTTTTTTAAAAAAAACGTTCATCTAAAAGTATATTCGATTGAGACGACAGATAGAATTGGAACTCCGGCGACATAGCCAGATACTCAAACGTTTCTAATTTTAATAGTTCAAAACAAATATTCATTTATATCACACCAGGAAATAATGTTCTCATCTTTGACATCAATTGATTGGCAATCATTATATAGAGTAAAACGTCCCCCGCTGGCTAATCTGGATGAAAATGTCGTCATTAATGGCATCCTCGTCTCGGAGAGGCGATGGTCAGCGCATCAGTGTTGGTGGGCTCTTGAGTGGCTCAAAAGCCCGATTCTTGAGTGGCAATCTTTGTTGCAGCTGGAACAGATGTAATTGGTGGCCTCTTGATCTGATCTTTGACGTTTCTTTCTCGTCCCCCTCTTGATAGTCGCCTCGGCCCTGGCCTTCATCTCAGCCCTGTGAGCCCCGTCCTTCACACCCCGACGCCAGGCTTTCCGGTCTGTCGCAAGGATCTCCCAGGTGTTGGGGATGATTTCAGTGAGTTGCAGGTCACGCTTGCAAACGTCCTTGAAGCGAAGGAGTGGTCGGCCCGTGCGTCGGACGCCCTCTCGCAGTACCCCATAAAGGATTTGTCTTGGCAAGCGACCGGGGTCTATACGGTGTACATGGCCAAGCCACCGTAAGCGTCTTTGGATGAGTAGTGTAGAGATGCTAGGCATGTCGGCTCGCCCAAGGACCTCGGTGTTGGGGACTCTGTCCTGCCATTTGATCAGGAGGAGACGCCGAAGGCAGCGGAGGTGGAACCCGTTGAGCCGCTTCTCTTGTCTGGCGTATGTGGGCCATGACTCGCTACCATAGAGGAGTGTGGAAAGGACACAAGATTGGTAGACTTGCAGTTTGGTCCTCACGCTCAGCAGGTCATTGTTCCACACTCTTTTGTTGAGTTTGGCCATTACTCCCACTGCCTTGGCAATCCTTGAGCTGATCTCGACGTCTAGTGATGCCTTGTTTGACACTGTGGACCCTAGGTAAGTAAAAGAGTCCACCACCTCCAGTTCAGTATTGTCGATCGTAATGACGGGAGGTGTCAGTGCATCTTGGGCAAGGATGTTCGTCTTCTTTAGGCTGATGGTAAGGCCGAACTCTTTGCAGGCGTGAGACAGCTTATCGACTAAGCGTTGGAGGCCTGCCTCGCTGTGAGATGCCAGGGCAGCATCATCTGCGAACAGCAGCTCGCGGATGAGCACCTCAAAGGTCTTCGTTTTGGCGCGGAGCCTGGCAATGTTGAAGAGCTTGCCGTCTGCCCTTGTCCGAATGTATACACCGTCCGAGGAATCGGCAAAGGCATACTGGAGTAACATCGAGAAGAAAATCCCGAACAGAGTTGGTGCCAGAACACAGCCCTGTTTTACTCCACTTCTGACTGGGAAGGCATCCGAGGTGGCTCCATTAAAGCAGACGGTGCTCTGCATGTCCTCGTGGAAGGCGGCGATGATGGCAAGGAGTTTCGGTGGGCAGCCGATCTTCTGAAGGATCTGGAAGAGCCCGCTTCGACTTACCAGGTCAAAGGCTTTTGTCAGGTCCACGAAAGCGAGGAACAATGGTTGCTGCTGCTCACGACACTTCTCCTGTAGCTGGCGGAGGGAGAAGATCATGTCCACTGTGGACCTGGCGGCTCTGAACCCACATTGGGATTCTGGGTAAACTCGTGAAGCAAGACTCTGTAGACGACTTAGAGTGACACGCGCAAAGACTTTGCCTACAGTGCTGAGAAGCGAGATGCCGCGATAGTTATTACAATCGCTTCGGTCACCCTTGTTTTTGTAGATGGTGACTATACTTGCATCTCTCATGTCTTGTGGGATGTGCCCTTCCACCCAGCATTGGCAGAGGAGCTCGTGAAGCGGCTGGAGGATGGAAGGCTTGCCGTGCTTTAGGACTTCTGATGGTATGCTGTCCTTCCCTGGCGCCTTGCCGCAGGCAAGGTTGTCGAGGGCTTTGCTGAGCTCCTCCAGTGTGGGCATCTCGTCAAGCTCTTCCATGACTGGTAATCTGGGCAAGGCATCAAGGGCAGCGTCAGTCACGATGTTCTGGGTCGAGTAGAGCTCGAGATAGTGCTCGACCCAACGCTGCAGCTGCTTGCTCTGGTCGGTGATGACTTCACCAGACTTTGCTTTGAGCGGTGCTGTCTTGATGCTCGTAGGGCCAGTGGCTGTCTTGATCCCCTCATACATCCCTCTAATGTGACCACAGTCGGCAGCTGTCTGGATCTTGGCGCACAGGGTCTGCCAGTACTTGTTGGCACAGCGGCGGGCGGTCTGCTGGGCCTTGCTCTTAGCTGCTCTCAGAGCGTCGCGTGTGCTGTGGCAAGGGTTCTGCTTGTAAGCCAGGAGGGCTATCCTTTTGGCTTCCGTGACTGGCTGCATTTCTTTCCAGTGCGCCTCGAACCAGTCAGCATTCTTGTGTGCTTTTCTTCCGAACGCAGACATGGCCGAGTCGTAAATAGCATCCCGGAGGTGACACCATTTGGCATCCGCGACATCGGTTGTAGGCTGGTTAGCAAGTTTTTCCTGAAGGGTCTCGACGAAGCTCTGAGCCTTGGCTGGGTCGGCAGTAGCGCAGGTGTTGATGCGGGGGCGACCCTTTGTCTTAGCGTGGTGGATCTTACAAGGCTTCAGCCTGATCTTGCTGCCAACAAGGGAGTGATCTGTGTCACAGTCTGCGCTGTGGTAGCTTCGCGTGTGGAGGACGCTGCTGAGGTCAGCTCTCCTGGTAATGACAAGGTCAAGCTGGTGCCAGTGGCGTGACCGGGGGTGTCTCCAAGAAACTTTGTGCAGCTCCTTGCACTTGAAGTAGGTGTTGATGATGCAGAGGCCACGATTGCAGCAGAGTTCCAACAGTCTCTGCCCATTCTCATTTAACTTGCCAACACCGAAATGGCCGAGACAGGCGGGCCATGCTTGCCAGTCGGAACCAGTGCGTGCGTTGAAGTCACCTAGCAGGTATACGCTTTCGGAGCGGGGTATGTAGGACACTGTTTCCTCCAGGTCTTCGTAAAACTGATCTTTGGCTTCTGTGCTGGATGTGAGGGTCGGGGCGTAAACAGACAGGAAGTTGACAAACCCTGTAGGTGTCTTCATGCGGAGGACTAGGATTCTTTCGCTGCCTCCAATCGGCGTTTCTGTGGTGGCGAGCAGCGAGTTCCTCACAGAAAAACCTACTCCATGCAGCCTCGGCTTGTCCTGGGACAAGCCTTGCCAAAAGAAGGTGTAGTCAGATTCCCTAAGAGAGCCGCTGTC
>NC_142676.1:4922500-5045000 GCF_964200805.1 Pocillopora damicornis
ATGGTCCCTTGAAATATAAAAAAAGACTAGCTGCATAAAAACCACGTGGACGGTAAAATCGTTATGATATAATAAGGCAAAAAGACTTAGATTAGAGTTTTCTATGATGGAAAAATTACTGTTTAGATTTGAAACAAGGAAATGTTTAACGAGCCTTATAGCTTTAAGTCGATGTTATGTAAGGAATTGTGTCAGTCTACGTCAATCTCTCCAATTTAAAATAAGGAAATTTTTGACGAGCCTTATCACTTTAAGTCGATGTTATGTAAGGAATTGTGTCAGTTTACGTCAATCGCTACAATTTGAAACGAGGAAATGTCTGTCGAGACTCAAAATTTAAAGTCCATGTTATGTAAGTAGGAACCACGTCAAATGTTCTCAAGGAATTTAACAATAGATGTACGTGACAAGGAAGTTTGCCTCGCCGTCTGCATGTAGTACAGCACGGAACATTTTTTATGATCAGTCGACCTTACCGCCTGAAGAAGACTAGCAGTATGTAGTCGAAACGTCGCGATCTACATCACTCGTGACTACAGCGTGAGACAAACGGAAAACTCAGCTTTTATTGTTATTCACCGCGTTGAATAACCACAACCTCTTTCATGAAATTTTTAAAGAAATAATATGAAAGAAAATTGGACCGCATAAGGAAAATGCGGAAAAAATGCAATTCTAAGCGACCAGGAAAAAATTATGTAACCAACTCTTTTACTTTTACGGCACTTATTGTGATCGTGCAAGGTAGCTATCATGACTGGTGGTTTTGCAATTGTCCATTGTACCGGTTATCGATTTTTACGAGAACCACACTTACCACACTATGAGAAAACTCCACTAGACTACGAGGTAATCATGGCTACATTTCTCGCCGAAAAGATATATTTAGCTTTTTCAAGAAACACTGTCGTTCTCACTGATCCATAAGTTAAATTTGAAATGCGCGTCCAAGACTGCTTAAAATAATTGTTAAGTCAGCGTTATTAAAAGTGATTTTTTTTTTCATATTGTCGTTGTCGCTGAGTCAAAAATGTCTGTGCCGTTGAAACGCAAGGGTGCCAAGTCACGGTTTCTTCAACTTCCAAGCTGCAGTCATCTGCATCCGTGTTAATATTTGTTATGGCCACTGTTATTCTTATGTAATTTGAAGTCGCCTCGTTAGAATATCACTATCTTATGATGTTAATTTTTTTGTCATTTCCTTTCAATCTGAATGTAATTTTGTTCATCTCTCCCCAAAAAATTACGATTCGGATTGTCGCATAATAGCATCTTCGACATTAGCGAGGAAATTTGTCTCACGGACAAATTTAAATTTCAACGCAGAAATTTTTCCGGTGCTTATCAAACAAAATTCGAAAACAAAAGAGATTAACTTTGAAAGAATGTTATTGTTTAGAACTGAAAACTCTTATCCGTTTCTCTATTAGTTCATCAACGCATTATTTCTTAATGACGTTGCTTAAACTAAGTTCCTTTGCTCTTTTACTTCAGATAATTTTTATCCAGTCGCTTGTTCACGAATTCACTCATGGAACGCAGGAAACAGGAAACTTTCAATGTTTTTTTCGTAGTACTCTGCCGCCCTACGGCGAAGGATGCGTATCGCAATTTAAGACCGCAGAGTACGTGATGTGGAAAAGGATGTAAAAACCAGCCACGTCACGACGAAGGAATGCTAGTATTCACTGACAGTTTTATTTTTTTTATTCATTTTTTTTTTTATCATTGTGGTCCACGAAGATCTTTTAGTGGTACCGCTAAGTTATGCTCAATAAATTAATTTTCATTCATTTCATTCAAACCACACTAACTCTGAAAAATGTTGCTGTCACACTTTAGGACATTAACTATCTCTGACAACTAACTTTGACTATATCACGCTCAAACTGCACTTTATTTTGCCTCGTTACGGCGGAAGAACAACTCTATGTAACGGAAACACAACGTACTCCTAATTAACGTTTTATTTACATAACAATAAAATAGTTCATGGCCACTCTCTCCCCCGTCAATCTGTTTTCACTAATAATTCTCGATCCTACATTTTTCAATAATATTATTTAATAAATACGTACATGTCCTATTATGATTACTTCTCTTAAAATGAATGTTTTTTTTTCGAAACACCTCTACATTTAGTAAAGTCGTGAAGGCTTTTCATAGAGCCGACTGAATTTCCACCCAACGTTGCGTTTATCATCTATCTTGAAATTATTTCCTATGTTATCTACAATCATCCAACATTCCTTCTTTTTCGGTCTTTCTGTTTCTCGTCCGTTTTAAACTCTAAAACCACGAGCGACAGCTTCACGAAAATCAATTTCCTTTCTCGCAACCTTCGACTATTTCTCTGTAAAAAGAGTTTTAAAATATAAACTAGACGCGAAACGAAACGAAATCAAAAGCAAAATAAACATGTTCCAAGACAGTGAAACAGAACTTAAATTTATCATATATTAGTCAATCTTTCTTTCTGTTCAATAACTTAAAATTATTTCTAAAATCTCTCATTTCTATTTGACAAATTGAATGGGATAAAACAACTGATATATCCTTCACTTTTCTCTTTTTCTCTTTCTTGCCTAATAAAACCGTAGAGGATTTCATTAACCAAACTTGTTCATCGTGAACGGTTAAATAAATTAGTAAGTATAAATGTCTTTTTCACTCAGTAGACGAGTTGTGTTTATGCTTTCCACTTGGAGAGCAATCCATGCAATAATATGGATACATCGCGTGGTAATCAAATGCTTTGATTCCATGAGTAACTTTAACTCTGCGGATGGATATCCAACGAAGGTTGCACCAGTTTGTAATACGCCTTACGTACATGTATTCCTCATGCTTTTATGGAATCTGGCACTGGACTCGTAGGACTGGATGACTCGTTTGATTTTGCCATTTCCGCCGAACAGGAATGGGGCGACTTAGCATCGCTGCCGTGGTCTTCTGAGGTGGTTTTATTACCATTCGACCTAGAGTCCTTCAGAATGCAGTTATGGCTTCGGAACATCCTCTCTAACTGTTCCTTTTGCGCCGTAAGGGCAGCCAGTTCTTTCTCCAGAGAATCCCTCTCCGAGTTCAACTCATCACTCTCCTACAGATGAGAAGAAAAACAAAAAAGTCCGTCAGCGAAGCTTTTTCATGAAGCTGACATTAAAATTCGAGTATCTGCTTATCATCATATCGAAATACAATATAAGGTTCGAAACTAGGCATTGCAGAACTAATAGGAATATATGAAACTGAAATTAAACGTATATGTTTACGTCCCATTGAGCTAACCAAATTTGCGCGAAGGATGTTATAATTCGATCATTACAAACGCATTCAGAAAAATATAATAGTGAAGCACTAACGAAAGGAGTGTTGTAATCTTCTTTTCGATTGAAAACACTCAACATCGTCGCTCGACCCGCCCATGTTTGATTGATGACAAGGAAATCAGACGAGCTGTCTGCGATGTTAACCTCAATAATTTTAATAATAGCTATAGAGCGTTTTAATTACTTTCTTATATATCTTAAATTACAACTGTTTGTTCCTTATGTTATTTTCTAGAGAATTCTTTCGAGTAAACGGGGACCACACCTATCCGACACCCACGAGTTCGGGATATGGCTCACAATTCCTCGCTCTTTTTTTTACCAAATTTGGTTTTATAGTGGGCATTAAGGATAGCGACAAGTGCACGGAGTCAAAAAGTCGGAAATGACGTGGAATTATTTTTAAGGTAGAGCCTATTCATCACTGAGATTGAGGTTCCGTTGTTAAAGAAAAAAATCCTCCCTAAACCGGAACTGAAACGGAACAATCATATGATCCACGTGACTTGAACAGGTTCATTTCCGGTTGGGAGTGTGACATGAATCATAAGTTGTAAAAATCGAGTACTCACATCTTGAAGCTTCTGCATGTGTTCCTTCCTTCTTTGCCTGCATTTAAAAGCCGCTACCTTGTTTCGTTCTCTTCGAATTCGACGTTTCTCTTCTTCCTCTTTAGAAAGCTAGCGAGAAATGAAAACAAGAGGAAATTATTTTTAACGTACGTGACCTTGAATGGCACTTATGACGGAAAACCACAAATTAGCATAAAGATGCGTTTTATTATGAATTCAAACGCGCGTAAACTAAACGACAAGAATCACGCAAAGAATGTAAAACGCGACATTTAAACATACCACTTCAAGTCTTGGTTTCTTCGATTCGATTAGCGGCATTCCATCCAAACCTTGGGCAACTCTTCGTGTTTTAATTGCGTTCCGAAGTCCCACTTTCACCTCGTCTGCTGCTCCACTACTCATTGGAACGAGTTCTGTATAACTGGCATCTTCACTCGATACCTGTTTCCGTAGTGAGCAAAAAAAATTGTTTAGTAAAATATATTTAATGTCAAATTAACTATACTTGGTTATATTAAAGCGAGCGTTGAAACGCACGCAATTTCGCCCACCTTTAGAAAGAGGTACAATGCTTTATCAAAGCGAATGAAGAGTACGTGATAATAATTGTGAAAACACCGATTATATATTTTAACGTAAAATATTCTTCAAAGGAAGCGAAACATTCGACAACAACTCAATTCCATAGGGTAATTATACAATAAATGCTTAGGATAAAATTGCTAAGTCAGGTTAAAACACAGTGTTTGTTATTACGCACTAATAATAGTATTCTGACCTAACATGATTGATTCAGTGTTTTATAACAAATCTGAACGGTAGAACTGCAAAGAATGTCACTTTCCTAGAACTGGCAGATAAAAGTGCCGCAACCGTAAGAGAAAAAAAATTTACGATGCGTAGACATAGATAAGCAAAAGTTCTGTATGTAAATTTCTGTTACTGTCGTAATCACATCGAACAATGTGCGATGCAATATGGCTAGCAAGCAGACTTCGCAGAATTACGTCTAAAACTAACTTAAGCGATGTCAAAATCCTACGCTTACAATGGAGTCGCTGTCAGATTCATCCAAATGATATGGAACGGGCATTTTCGCTCCTCCAGACAAAAAATTTCGCTCGTCGCCAGGAGTTGTGTCCATAGGCAGAGGCAGATTCAAATGTGGCAACAACATCTTGTTAGATGATGCCTTATTCAAGTCGAGCACGTGGGTGTAGTCAAGCATCAGACAAAGATTTACTTTTCGCGCCTGTCCAATGGTGTTTTTCCCTGATAAAGCTTGTTTTGAGTTGAGATCACCTTTATTCTGGGAAAAGCCCGAACGCCAAGTTATATATTATTCGATTTTCCACAATGAATTAGCATACATTACAGATATTCTAAAAATAGGGAAAAAGATAGATACGTCATGCGTCATGTGCCAATCACAAGCTCGCAATTTTTGCTCCGCTATGGAAACATCAAACAAATAGAAGACTCAGAAAGGCCTGGTAAATGCTTTCTGATAATCAACCCTTTTATCTCCGCGAATTATTTGCCTTTTCTGCGGATTCCTCGAACTTTTTTGCTTGAATTTGAAAATAAAAGTTCATATTCGTGACGTTCGAGAAGTCTTTTTTTTCGATTTTAACAAGGTTTCAGCGTTTTCAGAAGCATCACGCCGAACAATCTAGAACCTCAGCGGCCCGTGACAGACGTAAGCAAATAAATTATTCAACGTTCTAACCTTGCCCTGCAGATTAGATTGCGAAATAAACATTCTACGAAGCACGATCTGTTTCAACCGGCTGATACTTGTTCCATTTATTCTTCAAAGACGTATATTTTTGTTATCCGTCACCAGAAAATCGTAATTTGCGCAAGAGATAATGGAGAAGAGGTATTTCGTAATCGTCTGGAATTGATATACAAAATGTAAACAAAGGTCGGTCCGCAGAATAATGGAACAGAACGCAAATGAAAAAGATATACGACTAAATTGAACACAACAGCATCGAACTTGATGTCCTTTTCGAGCGAAATCAAGCCCAGAAAACTGGGTTTTCCTTTTTTGTTTTTAATTTTTTTCTCGCTGACTTGTTATTCGTATGTAAGAATAGACGTCATGTTTGCATTCCCTGAGTTTCTAATTTGCAAACATTACCCATCTTATCATATAACGAATTATCTCTTAAAATGTCGGCAATATCATGAATTCATTCACAGTTCACTGTCAAAAGGGGGAAATAGGCAATATTTTTGCAGGTCTGCGGCGACGATCGCAGGGGATTCCTTGTAAATTGAAATTAGGGACCGAACCCGGAACTGAATAAAAACTCAATAAGCGTGTGGGCAAAAACCCACGTAATGACCCTGTTGTTGCTCAGCAAGCTACAGCAAAAATTCTACCATGACTCAGCCAATTTTCACAAAGGGATACCCTGAAAAACCTGACTCACGTTAACCTTTGTTAGATGTTATTACTCATCTCACTTCAAGTAGTCACGTCTATACCATCTGAGAAATTTCCCTACTTCGAAAATGTCACAGAAGGTCATCAAGTGTTTATGAATAGCTATCTAAAAAAACTGAATCTCTGAGGATGATTGTGCAGTTTTTGTGTTTATCAGAAGCGATCCTTTGAAAAAGCTTGTTTTCGCAAGCGTAGTTTATCTACGCAGTTTGCTTGAATTCACCAGCTAGTGACGCCAATCCTAAGTCATCACATGCATTTCGAATGTTGTCCGAAGAACGATAATGACGTCACACAGGTGAAAGTTATCGCATTTACTGAGTTAGAATCTGCTAAAAAAACCTGATAGCAAAAAACTTAAAAAAGAAAATCGTTTCCTGTTTCCTACGGGAACAGGAAAAACTGGCGGTCTTACATAAATCCTTTTATTTACTTCGGAGGCTAAAAAGCTGTTAGGGCATCGTCTCTGTCAAACAATCACTTCACATGAATCTACCTGTAATCTCTTTAGATCGACGCCTGTTTAGCGGCAGCCTAAAAAAATCATATCATTCAGCACCTAAGCAAAATTCATACCTAAGAGATGGTAGATATATATTTTGGAGAGCATATCGAGGTTTTATTTTCATCCGAGTGAGCTCTGATTGCTGTTGATCCCTGTTACTCTTATTCGAGGACTTAGTCCAAGCTTTTAATAATTCCATCATGAAAGCGAGCTACATTGAATTTAAGTGTTTTCATGTCTTTTAAACCTGCCCTTGTGAAATTTCGACGCATGTGTCGATTAAAACAAGCATTCAGCATTTAGTGACTTCTGCACTCCGGTTTTTGATGCCCCCCCTAGTTGTCAAAGGTTTCCTTTTAATCAAATCACACAGAAGACGGATGGAAAAAATGATCTTTGAAACTTAAAAGAATGAAGGGAAACAGACTGCAATGACAACTTCCAGATGCACTGCAATTTCGCCAGATCATTTTCAGTGTTGGAATAACGTCAAAGTTACTTATGTCTCCACATTACTGCGTGCGTTACGGCCTCTGAGACAAGCTGTTTCAGTAGTCGCAGCGGTTTATTACGTCAGCTGCAAAATTGTGAAATTTGCAAACTAACTTAATGACCCGCTTTCCATGCTTCATCTCCGAAAAATCGAAAGAATTTCACTTCTTTGCGTCATCCTTGATAAGGTAGTTTATTTTTTGTGATACATTTCTCTCTCTTGAGCGATAAGATAAGTCAAATCAAATTTTTTAAGCAAAACTGAGAGTTGCTGAGGCAATAGAATTGATAAACTGCAGTTAGCGTGACAACTGCTGTCACTTCTGGAGACATTTGATGCAAAAGTCCATAAGCTGTTGATAAACAGAAAGCGACCTTGCAAATGACGAAGGTAGTTGTTTTTGTTCTTAAGATTTTACCGATGGATTTCCATTCCTTTCGCTTTTGTGACGTAATTATATATTTCGATTTGACAAAGCAGAAATCAATTAATTAGTCGCGGTGCAGATTTCACGATGACAGGGTTCATATTGCAGATCTATTAATAGCTGTATCAGCGAATCTTCGCCCCGTGACCGAGAGAACGCGTGCACTATCTACCTAACGTCCTCGATTTCTGTCCTCATCCAAAATAGTCTCATTACAATGTAGAAATAAAAAATATCATGCGAATGTGCTTTAACCTCCAGATCTCAAAATTCCTACATCGTTGGCAAAAGGATTATAAACAGTGAAGCATATTAGATTAGGGCAGATCCAAAGATAGACAAAATAAGTTTCCCGCGGAGCTTCTGTTGTCTGACAAGTAATTCCAGCCTTTTTCGGTAGAGGGAATAGCAATGTTCTGGGCGTAAGGTCGTATAACAATTGCCAAACTTGTCTCTGAAATATGAGTACCGTAATTGGTATAAAACATTGATGCCTTAATAGGGAAAAAATTGGGAGGAAATGCATACTACTGTGCCTTGCATACAATACTTAAAAAAAATCTTAAAAGAACCGTTAAGTTTGTTAACCAAAAGGTCTTCAATGATCAAAAAACGTGTATTACAGAATATTAATTGTGTGTTGTCCGAGCAAAGAAGGGGTTTTCAAAGAGCGAGTGTCTATGACAAGCCAAGCCTGCCAATCTCAAACTTGTGCCAACTGCGCAAAGGAACCTTTGTCCTTTTAAACCACACCTAAAGGAGTGGAGATTATTTCATCAGCCTGAAAACTATCCAAAATCCTTAAATAAAGATCTTAGAATACACAGAGTAAGGCTTTCGCATTCGTTATGCATATAAAAACATATCTGCGTTCCGGTCCGCTTGAGTCACGCCATCGGCCGGAAATGGCGTGTGTGGAGATGGGACTGTTTTCACAAGCACTTCCAAGGCTATTAATAGATTAGAGAAGCAAACCCCAAAATAGCGTATTCTATGATTTTGCTGAAATTTTATATGAACTTATTTAGTACAAATGTTCACATCTTGCAAAAACTGCTTAATTTCGTCATTTTATGGTTATAAACACCTTTTTGCTAAAGCGATCAGCTGCTATAGCTATCCTCGAATAATCCGCCGGAAACTCTCCCGTGAGTAGCGAGTGCACGAGGGTGGAAAGCGGTTGATATAGGAATCATTCTTACCAGAAGAGCAACCTAAAAATCTCTACCAGTCCTTAGACTTTCGTTTCCCTCACAACTACATCTCCCTGATTTGGCTGTACCAGTCTTGAGTCATATTAAACGGCACAGACAGATCGATGTCTGGGAATAAAAACCTAATCATAAGAGTCTGCTAACCGGAATAACTTGCTAGCCACCGTTATCTATTTTTAAAAAATTATATTTTAGCCCGCCTTTTGTTCGTAGGAGACATTTCATTTCGGTTTACAACAAGAACAAGGCGTAAGTGCGACCTTTCAAGTTTAATACAAGTGAGCAGCTGGCTCGGATGTCCAAAGGCTTCGTGTTTACGGGTAGTTTTCCCACCAGCCCTGCTGTTGAAATATCTGTACTCAGAGTGGTCCAAGACCACACATGAACACATCAAAATCCTGTCACAGGAAAGAGTAGTCCTTAGCGTCACGAAATCGCGAAAACCGATCAAGCTAAGTTTACTGTGTTCATATTATGAAGTCCTGAATAAAACTGTTTATGTAGTGGATGATATTCTCTCTTCCCATAACACCGAATCTTTTAAATATGACCCCAGCTTAGTTTACTGGGTTTATATCATGAAGTCCTGAATAAAATTGTTTATGTACTGAACGATATGCTCTTCCCATAACACCGAATCTTTTCAATATGACGCGCAAGCAAAGAAAATTATCGTTTAATGTCGTTTACGGTGGGAATATAACAATTACAACAGAAACCATGGGCAGACAAGAGAGTTAATTTCCGCCTTTTTGCCATCGTCTTATTACTTTGAAGTACACGTGGGCTGGAATCGAGATCATTCCTTAACGCAACGCTGTTGATCAGTTCTCTACAAATAGCCTCAAACAATGTTTATGGCTGTTGTTAGGCGATTATTTTATTTTGGGCACTGAATGCATTGGAATGAAGTGTATGCGGTGTATTGTGCTGTGTCGTGCTCGCTGAAAGCGATAATTATCGTCATATTTTGCACCAAAAATAAGTGCATTCGTTGTAGTAACACCATGATATTCTGGTACGATAGAAAAAAGCAAGAGTGGCATTGATAAATGAAGAAGAAAGACGGATGGCAAAGAATGAAGAAGATTGAATCAGATTACAAATGACAAACTTAGCTTGGAAGATAAGGTCTAAACGCATAAGGCGTGACATAGCCGGCTATTTCAAAAGGTTTTTCGTTTCTAGTCACACAAGTTTGAAACTTCGGCAAGTTTATACGACATTCGTTCTAAAGTAATCGCGATCTCAAAACGGGGAATAAAAACCACATGCCGGTCTAATATCAGCGTAAGCAGAACATAGCTCGTTTTTACGGTTTGATACGTGATAAACTTCGGCATCTTACTTCTTCGACCTAGCAGAATTATTTTGTTTTTTACCACTGGTTAAAATCTTGCACTTCGGTCTCCAAAATGAATTAAAGAACGCCCGGGGAGGCCAGAGTAAAAACTCGCTCAGCCATTTTCAGTCAACTTGGAGTACAAATTTACGAGACATTTTCTTCGATATCTTAAAATAGATAGAAAAAATAGGGCTCCCAAAACATATTTTAAGAGAATCACGATGACCTCACCTGAAATGTTCGCTGAGCGCAGCTCTTCCCACACGGAAAAGAATTTAATTAACGATGAAGGAAGATAATCGTCATAATTCCATTTTGTTGCGTGGGTGTTTTTTACCACTACAAGCAGCGTTTCAGTTTAACAGTAGTTCATTTACGCTTAACTGAACGCAAAGGTCATTCAAGGGTACCCGTGTTTGTTATAATTTTAGCAGCCGGCTGCTATGAAATCTGCTTGCGTCACAACTGGAAAAACTTTGTTTGTGACAGTTTTTCACTTTCTCCTGGTTTCATTTGGTGCCAAAGATCATCAGTCTTAGAAGTTACAGTTTAAGAGGAATATCTAATTCGGCTGAAACTTTCGTATGGATTCGCCTTCGCCCCCTTGAGTGAGATTTCAAGCTGCATTTTAAATATTCAACTTTCAGTGATTTTACGTTCCATAAATTAAGCAGTCCATGTCAAGTTCGCTAACATAGGTGCCTCGCAAATAGAGATGGACTTATTTGCGTCATAGAGGCTTATGCTAAGCGACAGGTAATTTTACATTGAAGTTCTTTCGATTTTCGAAATTTCTATGATTCCATTGATGCGCTTAGTACGTAAACAAAACCGATCGCTAGGGCTTTTATTTTAGTAAAATTACGGCATGTTTCGGTTCATTAGTTACACAGGCGAGAGCCATTAAATTTAAGTCACTTATCAACCAATACGCTTTTGAACAATCATTACAAGTGGACCGCTGAGTAAGTTTACTTCGCTAACGCTCAAGCTGTTGTGAGATTGTTATAATCAAATAGATGTAAATCAATGGATTAAGCACACATATGATGAAGAGAAAAACGAACCAAACAGATGTAAAATAAAACGTTTATGTAAATTATCCTAATTCGACATTCCTAAAATGCGCAAGGTATCGAGGCCAAAGGCAAAAGCCCTTCTGACCTTTCCCGGTTATAATTTACGGTATTCCGACTAATATTTTATCAAAAACGCAGCACTGTGAAAGAAGTGGATGATCGTAATTGAGAACTATAATTGCATATGCACATTTTTCCTGGCACCAGTTTTGTTTCTGTAACAGAATTAATAACATCACCATGTGCGTCATACAACAAAACTTTGAGTATAACCTCGTCATCACCGACCAATATTAAAGATTAGCTTTATTATCATGATAAGAACGGGGTGCAAAGCAAAATAATAAGACTCAGGGCGTTTAAATTAAAAGATTAGGCGGTCAATGACTCCAGGCATAGACAGAAAAACATTGGGTTCTCCTTACAGGTTTCAAACGTAGTGGTTTAAGAGCAAAGTTCATAACAGTAAAGAAGTACGCAAGAATGATGGACGACATATTTTTGGAGCCAACGATACCAAACTATGTCGAAACCCCCTGACATAACAAACTCATTTTTCCAAATTCCTCGTTCTTCGCTACATCAAGGTTCCTCCTGCAGCTATATTGGAAATCGTGAAACCTAACGTGCATTCTATGCTTATCTTCGCACGAAACCAAGCAGTTTTTTTAATTAATACATCAAGAGAAACAATGCACGAGAGAAACTTGAATCATATGCTTCAAATTTTTTTTGAGTCCTTCCTTTTAAGATTTTTTGGAACAAGTTAAGCTCACCAAGAACATTTTGGTGTCCGTCGGATATTCACAGTTGTACCGGACCAAAGCTGCCTGCAATCTAACTTTGACTGTCGGTTGGAGGGAATGTCAATCGTTTAAAGTTGCTCTTGTTCCCCAAAATAAATCAACCAACAGGTAAAAAAACAAAAGGTGTTTTTGAGAAAACAAGCCTCTAAAATTAATGGTGAAGTTTAACAACATACTTTAAATAAAGATTTGTCTTGCTTTCTCTGACCTTAGTAATACTCGAAATAACGTTCGGCGGGGGAACTTGGAGAAACATGGCACAACTGGTTTGAAAAATGTTTTAAAAACGGAAAATGTTGTGCACGGAATGTTAAACTGAACAAAAAGCAAGAAGAACAAAATTTTATCAGCAACCTCAAGCGGTACCTTCAGTTTGGAGCACAAATCCCCAGTCATATAATCAAAACCGAGTTATTTCCAAGAACGGAGTCCTGTCGATGAAATAAAGTTTAGAGTCAAATCACTTTTGAACGTTTCATCAGAAAAATTCCTATCTAAGCTTCAGTTGCAGAAAGCTATTTATAGATTTAGGAGTATACAGGTAAAAATGCCCGATTGTAAATTTGTGCTCTTAAAAAGTCTCCTTTGACGCAAACCATACCTTAAAAGGACTCTGAGCTCATGCAATAAACGACTTCTCATCTACTTAAACTAGAAGACTTGAGTTGCAACTTAAAGTACTCAAAAATGTAGGGATGTATAGGATACGTGCCTAAGTATGTTTTCAGCTGATTAGACCGCAATTCATCTGGGCATGTTTTCCCAGTAAACGAGGAAAAAAATTGCGGAACACGAATTAATGGCAGTTCAACCCATTCAAGTTCAGGATGCTTTGCGCACACTAAATAACAACCTTTGAATGTTCCTTCAGGCTAAGATACAGGTTTTTTTTTCCTTAAATCAACATATCTGGGTGTAAAAGATCTGTACTATCAAGATGTCAACATGAACTCAAAAACCTTTAACAACACCTCAATTCCGAGATCAATTTGCCCAGTTAATACCGATAAATGACCTTGTCTAGTTCTGTGTGCAATAATATGTGGGCGGTAAAGGAAACTTTTAATTCGTTTTTTTTTCCCACGTTTAGAGCCTTGATGCCCAGTTTTGTTTTGTTATTTCCTGTCCTTTGATCACGAGTTTCCAAATTGTCCGTCTAGAAACAGGAAGTTATTCTGTGGTCAAAACAGTTCTTTTCAACCAGCGAAGGCGGCAAAGTAAACGTTTTAGAAAATAAGACCGTAACCGAAAACATACCATTTTATTTTCGAGGCTAATAGATGAGGGCGTGATTTAAAATTTCTTTAGGTTTCTTCAACAGCTTTTATCGAGTTAATTAACACTCGAAAGCACTTCAGAATAAACTGATCATTATTATAGTTTTACTTCAGTTCTGGCCAGAACACTACACAGCACGTATCGGGGAAAAATCGATCATCAAAACATGCATACCATAGAGCAAAGATCATTTTTTCCGCCGCACTATTTGTGGTTTACAGTAAATTTAAAATTTCCTTCCGGTGGACAAAGTGTATAAACGCATTCAGAAACATGTTTGAGTTAATGAAACGTTCGGTTTCTCATGCTCTTCAGCTTGCTGTCCTTTAATAAGGATTCCCGTCATCTTCGCAATGGATTTTGAATTAAATGGAAAATAACCATTGATTTCAAAGCCAATCTTACAAACTAATCTAGTTGCATGATGCTGTTCCGCAGTTGTTTGATGATCATGAAAGCTGTCCATCAAAATTTTCTATGACAGTGGCACAGAGAGCCACAGTTTAATATAAGATCATAGCATCAATTTTCACTTACAAACAAATCAAATCGTGTTCCCTATCATGCTTAAAGAACAGTCACTGAATTTTACGCAAAACTAATCTTTGCCATTAGAAACGTTTCCAAAATTCAGTCTCTTAAAAAAAACACACATCTGCAGAATTGTATCTGCCATATTTCTTGCCATAGCAGACATGCAAAAATTTACAAAAGAATACGGCTGTGTTAAAATACTGAACTAAAGATCTCTGAGCATGTTCATGTAATCTTTTGGTTCGGGTCCATGCTTCAGTGATAACGTTGTGATTCATTTGTTCAAGTAAACCAAACTTTAACCGCTATATCTGCAAGTATGTGACGACAGTATGCTATCATCGCATTGAAAAATTCGTCTTTTGATCCCCTCTTCAGATGTCACCAAACACGGCCTTCGCATTTTGTATCGCTTTAGTTTGTGTTTATAGAGCGAGCACTCCTCTGACGTCATAAACACGGCCTTTGTAATTTTTATGCTGAAGTTTGCGCGGAGAACCGAAAGTTAACCAGAGAACAAGCTAAAAATTTCTCTTTCCGAAATAGGAAGTCGTGGTTCTTTGTTTTAAAACTGTAAGGCAACAACTTCTCATAAGATTGTTACCCTCAATTTGAACAAATTTGATACTAGTTTGAAGAGATATAAAACACCGCAATGAGAACAGTGAACCGGAAGTGATTAAAGATGGCAAACGAAAGAACAGACTATCTTGTATTTCAAATTACAAACTAAGGCTAAATTTTTCAGTTTTGAGGTCCTCAAGCTAGCAGCAGAAATATTTCCTTTCATTTAGTTTGTCGAATGACGCAGCTCTTATAATGACTACAACAGATTAGAGACTACTGACTGCCGTTTGCAATTCTCAATTCTGAGGAGTAATTTCGTAAGCTCGTTACACAGAGATCGAGTCATGCCATAATTAGTCAACATCCTAATCTCTTTACATACTTACGTCTGAATCTTGCCAAAAAGAGTCAAGTGCAGCCCGACCTACGTGCTTTTTTTTAACTTGACGTTGTAAAATCCCTCCTACCGAACGGCAATTGGACTAAGAGATTAGGATAGGAACGTGCAGAAACGCAAGCAGTGAAACAACCTCACTTCAAATAAAGGATTCTCTAAATTTAGCCTTGGTCTTCAGTTTGTACTATTTGCTTGAGTTATCACCTTTATTTGATTCAGTGCCATTCATTTTAAGGAGGAAGATTTCCCATAATAGAAGTCAAAGGCACAACTGAGCGCCTTTCAGTTCAAATGTAATATCCTTTAAATCACATAATCTCAGTCGTAGAAGGACGTCAGATATATTAATCTAATGGTTTCATGTTAATAGGCAACGGTTGCAGCTTCTGAAACGAGCCGTTCCAGCGCAAGCGATTGGGTCAGATTACCTATGTCAAGTGCAAGGTCACAGCGCCGTAAGTTGTTTCGAAATATTTTAAAAAGCTTGACGTGGCTTTCTGCGCCGAATGATGTTGATAATTTTTCTTGCTTACGCAATTGTATATTTGATAGTATTTGGCTAAATTGCATTGTTCGTTTCAACGTCAATAAAACTCACATGACAGGGATACAAGTTGGCAGAGACTCAGGAAGAATGGTATATTTAAAACGAATGACTGCTGAATTGAAAAGGTAGTGAGCGTGACACACAACATTTAGGGAATCCAGCTCATTCGACATTTCATTTTTCTCGCAGTTTCAAAATTCACGTCACTGATAGAATCCCTTACGTGCATAAGCTACTAATCAGCAAATAAATTACACGAATGACGAAGGTACTTGTTTGTGATACCTGAAGTTCGCATCACGAGAGGTTCATCACCGTTACCAATATGACGTAAACAGAGAATCAATTACTCGGTGCAATCACATGATAGATAGCAGCAACCACTCGTGTCCACATGCATGTACTTTTCCGAGCACTGTTGATTTTGCAATAAAACTTTTAAAGCGAGGGTCGTATTTTACGTTCTCTCTAAAATGGGAAACCTTGGCCGTTACAAACATCACAGTTTATACTTCATAGAAATGTTTTAACTTTCTCTTAAATGTTTGCAGAGTCATTTTAATATCTTAAGTTTTCGCTCTCACTTGAAAACACTGCGAAAAAGTCCAAACTATCACGCGAAAACTCATAACTGCCTCAAGATCTTAACTGCTTTGAGAGGAGACGTTAATTGCTTAATAGCAGCTATACTGTTTAAGAGGATCTCAGACGAATCCTATATTCTTGGCATCGTGAGCTGTATAAACGTCTACGTCCCTTTTTTTCTAGCTAGAGTAGACACGTGCTCAAGTCTTTCTGATATTCTAAAATACTTTAGCATCATTGATCTTTGATTTAATATCCAACCACAACTTACTCCATAGAACTGGACATCGATTGGGAAACAAATCCGGCGGGGAAAAGATATAATTGCATGCAGACTCTAAGCGATGCTGTAAAGTTCACAGATGAAAGAAACACCTATCCGTAATATCTGCTGTGTTTAAACGAATAATCAATAAACTGGAAGATTTTCAAATTGTGCGTGACAAGTTAAACCAGGGTCTGAATTCAAAGTCTACATCAAACTCTCCAACTCTAAAGTAGCCGCAACAAATCTCCTCTTGGTGAAATTGGATCAATATCGCTAAGGAAATTATTATTCAGAATCCTGACAACAAAGAGAAAAAGTGTTTCAGCGATTGAAACCCAAAGATGCAAATATAAAACTGCATTTCCGGCTTTCAGTCACGCTTTTGACCGGAAGTGGGGTGGGATTTTTTGGGTCAGAGGGTAAAGTCCACCTGCATGCTTTAAAGGACTCTTTCAGGGTGATAACATCATGCTCAAAATTCTATATATAGAATGAGGCGAAATATCTAAATATTGCAGTTGTGCGATTTCGCTAAAATCGTGGATCTGATGCAAGTACGGCAGAGTTTTATCTAGCTGACTCAGTACAGCTCAGTTGTTGGCTGTAATTTTACGGAAATGAACGCGTGTTTGATCAATGGATAAGTTTCGAAAGTTCAAGTCAAAGTTGCATGTAGTCTCATAGTCTCCAGCCACACAAAGAATGTTTGCTGATAATTTAGAGATCCTGATCACATCCTTAATGATTTTATTATCGTCCATTACCATAACTTCCTTTTTCACACATAACTCTAAGAATCTTCGATTTGAGGAATGATGAATATATTGCGAGCCCGTGCTTCGCAATGAGAAGGGTAAAAATAAACTTTACATTGAATCAACAACGGTTCATTTGGCACTTTACTTTATTTGACCGAACAACTTATCCATTGCCGGATTCATGACATTCATGAGTGGGTGCGCACTTCAATTGCTAATACGACTCAGTGGCATACCAGACAACCACAAAACGTGTCGTATATTACAATTATGAAGCAATTATCGTTTCGAACATAGCAAAAATTTTATCGCTCTCCCACGTTTTGTTCTCTTGCGTCACCGGATCCTTGTTTAAAAGTTTCACTCGCCTATCTTCGGTTTGGGGTTTAGAAGAAAAGCATTTGCCTTTTTAAAATTCGAAGTTCCTAATGATTATGTTAAATTACTTCAAAGTTACAAAGCACATCGATTGAGGCACCTATAACATAAGTCGCACTAAATTTTCCCCTCAAATCATCGGGGAAAAAATATGCGAAGATTCGTCTTCAAACATGTAACTCAGTCGAATATTTATTGAAAAGTAGGAACAGAAAAGCAACGGTCGATAACTATCGAAACGTGTAGTGTGAGCATCAAAATGAGGGCAGTTCCGAAAAGGATTGTTATCAGTATTAGTGACTGTCAACCCGAGGGGAAGACATTGATAGATTAAAATCTTCCGTTCTCCAAGCTATCAGTGTAAAACAACGTCATCAGCAATATCAAATCCCATCTTCCAGTTTGTTAATCTGACTGCAACGGCCTCCAGCAACTTATATGCGGAGATTCTTAACAATTTGGCGTAGGAGGAAAAAAAGGAAGGGCTACACCTTTCACTGATACTAAGCAGTAGGTAATAAGGCAAAAGAAATTAATAATCCAACGCAATAATTACGTCAGTTTCTTGCGTGGGTTTCTGTTGCCTTTAAAGACAAGCATGCACATAATGCTGTTTGTCTTAAGAACTAATTTTATTCCTGTTTCTGGAGGAGTTTTTGTTCCCATTTCTAGTTTTAAATTGTTCTTGCGTCGTATCAAAAGTTGTTTGTGACAGCTTTTTACTCTCTTCTGTTTTTTCCTTTGGGTCACTCATCTCTAATCTTCTACATCTATTCCGAGCGTAAGCCTTGCTTAAATCCATAGGAAACAGTCTTAATTCGTCCTACCCACAAATGAAATTATTTATAGAAGGGATCTTTTTAACTAATCATGCGAAGACAAGTGCTTTGCCTTAGCTGCAAACGTTCGCACGTCATAACTGTACGTAACACCCAACAGGTGGAATTCGAGGAGAACCTTCTATTTCATTCTTAAAATTTTTGAGAGTCCATGTGCGCTTAGCGAAGAAAACAAAACAAAACAAAACGGTGTTCATTTTAGAAACGGAACAACTTGTTTCGGTTCATTGACTACGCAGGCGACTGCCACGCTAAGCTGTTTAATGGATAAGCTCCTACGCATCAATTAAGTGTCAGCAGTTTTGCGTGTGTTGCATATGCTTTGCTCGCTGCATTTGTTAATTTTTCCGTAATGAAAGTTTCTTTCCGAAGCAAGTCTGCGCATTGCCTTGCCAGAAAAGAAGTTGTTGGGATTTTAACAAAAATATTATTGTCTTGATGGATCATGAAAAGAAGCAGCCGACGGAAATAAATGCATCGGCGATTTAGTCATCGAGGATAAAGGTAAACCGAGTGATATGCTGTCTCTTAGCTAAGTCACAGCAGATGGAGAAATATCTCTTTTTTTTTTTACTATTTCAATGCGCTCGTATTTTTGGCCCGATCATGATCAACCCTTTAAAGAATAACCAAAATATAAAAGAAATGATCGCCTACCTAAGAAACTTTGCTTGTTAGACGAATTCTCCTGGTCAGTACTGAAGGAAATGTAACAGGAAAAGTATAAATATAATTTCAGTTATAAAGGCAAAAATAGACTCGAACAAGAGCCTCAAAAATCTGCTATATTTAACACATTTTTCCAGAAAGTACCCAGCTCCTAAAGAAAGGAAACCAGTACTCAACAACAGGACATACTTAAGCTTGCCCAACAACTTTTTTATCAGTTTGCTATTCGCGGACTATCCGATAATCCTTGAAAAATACTGACTCAAGTCTAAAGAATCAAACCCTGTTTCTAATTTTGTATAAACTAAATGTAAATGCAAGGGGTATATCTCTCAATAGCACAATTTTCCCTTTTTTCCTTCCAACCACCAGACACAGAAAGCAAGATGGAAATCGAGAACCGAGAAGAAGAGGCCGGCTTAGTTACTAAACATGCAGGTTTTCAATATGCGCTAAGCCCTTTCGCTATCAAGATCTAAGGGCTTATCCTTCTTACTAATTTCCACATATTTGTTTGCTGGTGGCTAATGAGAATTTGGTTTTACATAAGGTCGAATTGACGAAACATTTTTCGAATTCTCATTACTTCAAAGGTCTGGTCTAAAGGGTGTTTGAAAAATATTAAGAATGATATATTTGATAAAGACTCAGAGCAGCCAGAGGAAAAGTAGTGAAATAGCAGTGAAACCCTGCAGTTTCTCGCTGTGAGTTAAGAAGGATATCAACTAGTTATGCAAGAAAAAATAATTTTACGAAAGCATTTTAATAGTTGAGAACATTTGTTTAAGTAACAACTAGTGTCACCTTTGGTTTGACCTATAGATCATCCATACTGTTTAAACTGAACTATCCCCAAGCAAGATATCATGGTATCGAATCCAAAATATAAAGAATCACCTAACAATAATTGTTGAAGCGTATGGTGAATTTTTTTAAATAAGTACCTAGGACTTCATGTAGCCGGATTCAATAATCATGTCAAGAAAACTCATGTATGACCGCTGTGCATGATTCCTCAGGGTAATCATGCCAAGTTCGCACGCCTTGTGTTGCTTGTTGATTTCTATAGAAAAATTTTTTTTCATACGTTTATAAATCAATTATCAGTTCCTCATACTGTCGTGACCATTCTTTTTTTTTTTTTTTTTTTTTGTTCAATGTATAATAAAACAATTACTAGCTTCAGTTTTTGTGATATCCAGAATAATCAACGTCTCGGTAGGGGTTATCAGCCCAAGCCGAAGGCTAACGCTGATAACCCCTACCTCGACCTTAATTATTCTGGATATCACAAAAACCTCATCCAAGAATTGTTTGTTAAACATTTTCGTTAAAAAATTTGAATATTTCCCAAACCAAGGTGCTAATGATTCTCTCATGGATTGTACACTTAGAATTCTTACCTCTAAATTAGGCTCACTCGATGAACTCGCCAGGAACAAAATGAAAATGTCAGCACGCAAATGACGCTCGTTAAGTGATTGAGTTAACAACCAATCAAAAGGAAGTTATATTTCTGATACGTGCTTGAGTATTTTTGCTGACTCGACAATAATCAATTCTCAGAAAATGATCAAATATTTCTCGGAAACCAATGATGTCATACCAGTTAGTTTTGGATGCCTTGCGTATTTTGCATAACTTCGAATTTTTCCCTCTGAGATGAAGGGAAAAGGAAATATTCTTTTTAGTGCGAAGTCTGTATAAATTCTGGCAATTCACGTAGTACGAAGAGAAGACGCGTTCTTAGACTTCTTCAAGCTCATGAGTCTTTTGAGTGCCAACCGATTTCTAATTAATATTCGACAACATTGTGTCACTTGCTCTAAATACGCCATACACAGTTCTTCATTGAGGCTTTTTTCCCAATGGGATTTAAAAACCTCTTATGAAATTTCTAAAAAATGCTTGTTTATCTCCTTCTAATTAGAACATGATGAATGCTCAGGTTACGTCATTTCCTATTATTTGTTCACGAACAGCAAATTTTGATGAAGAAATCGGAAATCTCAATTTTGTTTCAAGCTAAGCCTTTTCCTTTTCTGTTTTAATGCTTAATCAGTCTTTGAGAACCAAATTAGACAGAATATAAGAAAACGTGACATTCTATCAGGGAGTCATTTCGATCAGTTTTATTTATGGAAATGTTACGATTTACAAGCTTTCAAAACCCAATGGGAGCTTAAAACTATCATTTATATGGTAATTTGATAACATTTTCGAGCGGAGTATCATATGACACGTTCTATCTTCTAAATTTTAACGTGAAAAGATTTAATTGCCCCGCTCACCTCTCAAGCAATACAACATACCACAAAGTCAATATTACAACATCCGCATCAAAAATTTTTTCAGCAACCTCGACTTAAATTTCCATTAAGTATTACTGGTAATCTATTCAATTATGAGTTCCTTTCAAGTTCTGAGTCCTTGTGCAATGACAAAAATGTCCCATACGATTTTTCTTGCTGAATTAAATTTATTTTTGTCAAGACTTTTTTTTCGATAGTTTGTTGTAGAGTTCAACTTGCGGAATTGGTCTTCCATATTTCAAAAATCAGTTACTCGCCGTCTTTGTGGTAAACTTTAACGAGTCTTTTTTTTTTTACTTAAATTGAATAGATCCTTCATTTATGCTTCAGAGAGACGTTGAATTTGCGGAAGATAGTTTCATTATTGTGGATGGATATTCCAAATAGGAAGGAGCACGAAGAGAAAGAGAGAGACTGGGAAGTAGTTATGCTAAAAACTGCTACAGTTCGTCAAACAGTACAATAAAAATGATAATTTCTACATATCATTCTTTGAAGACAAAAGGGTGCTCTTGTTGTCATTATTCGGAAAAAATCTACCTAAAGAAGATATTGTGCCATCAAAGTCAAGTCCTCATAATAATTAATATCTTTAATAAGCGAAGCTCGGATAACATGGCCCGGCTAACCACGAGACCTCATTGGACTACGTAAAGAAAGTATCTTTTTTATCTATATTTAAACATTACATCACTTATTTTTTTGGAGGCAGTTATCGAAGTGTGTTCTTTCGATTCGACAATAACAAGGCCTTTGGATCGAAACACAAGTGAAAATTAAATTAGCTCTGCGATTACTGAAAAAGCATATGGCACTGCCGTTTTTAAAATTATCAAAAATATATATTTATCCGTATGAGCATAATCGTCTTGTACTTGATGAGTAATAAACTAACCTTTATTCAGGTTATGTAATTCAAGCTGCCAATATTTACATAACAATTCTGAGAATTTTGGCTGGAAAAAACTATTTTCTCTATGCTTTTTAACTTGTTTTTCTAAAGGCGTGATGAGAAGTAAGCCGGATTGTGGTCACGCATAAACCATCCAAATCGTTTGAAGAAAGAGTTCGAAACTTGGTTTATATAACTGATTTGACTCTTTCACTTCTATGAGTGACCAAGACAACTTCAATACAATATCAAGAAGATAAGTGATGAGAATAAAGAAAAATATCAGTTAGTTGATCCAATACCAAATTCTCAGACTGAATATCATAAGATTGTATGGTAGAAAGTAAGGAGAATTACTTATGAGATCTTGGGGGTGAAAGGGTCCGGAGATGTGCTTTTGAAATAACGGTACCATTCTCGAATAAAAACATAGCCCAAATATTTCAAGTTGTCTTTTGCACTCCGTTCAAATCATAAATAACCTTAGTTATCCTTAGCCGTTGGAACCCTTTGCCAAGTTGCTTATTCTTTGTTTATCCACTAGTTCTTGTGTTGTTCTATCTTTCCGAACTAACATGTGCAGTGTCCTTTTAAATAAAGGAAGTTTTGTTGAGTACAAAAATCAAAATAGCCAAAAATTTGGAAGTACTATTTACCTTGTTTCATCCCTCAGTCAAGTGCTCGGGAGGATGCAGTGATCTAACTTGTCGGTAGCTAAAACAATTGTGAGCAGATTTGTTTTCAAGGAAGCTTACTTATGTGACTAATTATAAAACTCGCAAATAAGAGGTCTTGTCTCGTGATTTACACGAGGTTATAAGAAACAATATGTCGCGGAAATGAACATCAAAAATCCAATTGACCATGACGCATTAATTTGCAAGGGTATGCTAAAGTGCACGACTTTTTCGTGCATTCAAAGAAAACAGACTTCGTACATCTTGAAACATTTGTCAAGTAGACTGTTTCTCAATCTATGACAATCTCCTCCACTCCAGACCATATCTGCCCCATTTTTGGTCCGATTACGCCGTTTACCATTGTGATGTTTTTCGATCAAGCACACTCATCATTAGTGATCATTATTGGAAACTGAATCAACAATGATCACGTGATAATCGAACGAGGACGTCATTCTCCCGCGGTCTCGAACTTCAAGTTTTCTGTTAACTCCTCAGTCAAGAGCCCTAATTGGTATATATATATCGAGACCGTTACATCAGAGAGTTGGAGATGATCTAGGATGGCTTCCTTTCTACATTTTAGAGTACATATGTTGACTTCCAGTGTCAAATATTAATACGCGTACTAAGCCAAGAGAATAATTGAGAAAGGGACATTTTTCCTCATAGGTTCAATGCATACAGAAGATCCCGCGCATTTTCGCTGCGAGTTAAATTGTGTTCTTAACGTGTTGGTTTTGAGGATATTATACTGATTCCCTTTTTACACTTGCTCCTTTATCGAATTATTAACTCACAGCATCAATTGGTCAAAAACTCTGCAGCGCATGGAAACTCGAATAAACTGTTTGACTTCTAACAGTGGATAAGATCGGTTGTATTTGACTTGAATATTAGAGCAGAGGGGTATCTAGGGGTCTCTTTCTGAGAATTTCAATCATGGTTAGGTTATCTTTGCAGTTTAAGCATTGTCTTCGCTTACTGATTTTCTTGAACATATCAATGTACAGTGTGACTTGGGAAGGTAAGGTTGCAGATTTTTTGTAGTCCTGGGTGGAAAACAAAGTACCATGCCCAAAAACATCCTCATTACACAGTTACCCTTGGTTATTGTTATGATATTCATGACAATCCTATGTCAAGTTGATCATAGCCGGCGAAGAAAGGTTGAGTGGGGGATGTTTAGGCGCGCATAGAGTGCAATCGCCAGGATCTAGTTGCCTCAAAAATCATTACGATGGTGCTTCGAACTTACAGAAACGTCCCCCTGCTCTGTTCACTTTTGTATGCCAGCCACGCAGGCTAAGACGGTTAATACTGAAATTATATAGTAGCGCGAATGGCTGATCCTTCTTAAATTTACAATATGGCTGGCAAGACAGAACCACGTGTTTTGATTGGCCAAGGTGAGGTATGGTACAACCCAGTCATCCACACAACCCTTGCTGCACATATCACAAGCCAGCAACAAGTAAATACATATCTACCATAACAAAGAAAGTGAAACATTGGAATTTAAAACATGTTCTTATTCAACATGATATTTACATTATTGTTGACAGGGATTTAATAAATGTGATTTTTTTAAATAAGTTCAACCTTTGAATAAAAGCCCTATGGGAAAATACTTTCAAGTTAATAATAAATGCTACAGCCTTGTCTACCAAATTTTTCATCAATACTTACTTTACCTTTAGAAAATACTGGTGACATGGCAAATGCTAAACATATACAAAAACATACACTGAACTGCAAAAAAATTGGCACCTGAATAGCATGTTCTATGAATGATGAAACCCAACAGCTTTATGGGAAATGTTCACATACAGTGTCCTATTCAATTCAAAGCTTTAATATCCCCCTCCCCAGGCAAGCCATGGGCATTTAACTGTGCCCATGGTGAGGAATTTGAACCTTTCCAGGCTGGGGTGGGGAATTGAAAAGGAGGTGCCAAATCTTTCAAGCAGAATACAAGCTTTAAGATGGTTGGGGCAGTTGAACACAATTTTTTCCCCAGGTCAGGAGGGGGGGGGGGGGGAAATTTGAACAAACCAATCTTCAAAAGTTCAGTTGCCAGGGGGATTTTGAAGCCTCTAATATTCACTTCTCTTCTCATTCATGGAAAATATTTTTTGATGAAAACCCTTTTCTTTCAGCAAAGTTTGGATAGCTTCCATCATTCACCACATGCAATTAATGGTGGTGATTATTAACATCTGACCCATATAGGTGTAGGGGGGGGGGGGGTCTCATCATTCATTGCAAAGGCTTTTTAGGTAACAACCTTTATACAACTTAGTGTGTATAAAAGCTTACACACAGTTCTAGCCAGTCAATGCTGAGGACTATCTCCACTCATTGAAGTGAAAGGATTACCAGTAACCCTTTAACTCTCAGATCTGATTGTTAATTCTCCCCTCTAGCTGCTACACATTTCCTTGTAAAATAGTTACAAGAATTTGGTTTTAAATCAAGATAATAACTTCAACCTGATAAGTTTAAGTATTCTCATTACCCGTTTGATGGATAATGTATGAATATTGTTGGGAGAAGTTACAGGTTAAAACATCACTTCTGGGAGTTAAAGAGTTAAGGGATATGAATTTCACAAATAAACATAAACTTAACCCTTTAACCCCTAAGAGTGACTAGCATCTAATTTCTCCCTACAAAATCATCCCTGAATCACACATTAAGGTCATGAGAATAAAGGAAATGATCACTAGCACTTCAATCAAATTCTCCTTGTCAGCACCTCAGGAAATGTATAGAGAAAAGTATGGAGAATGTACATACCGATGTTAGGTTACTGGTAACAAAAATTGCTCTTCCAAGTAAGGGTCTTCAACGATAAAACCGGTAGAAAGTCCATGGTATATACATGTATGTTACAAAGCAGTGTGTATGTGATGTGCTATGCCATAAGTGGCCTGTAGACCTCCATCCCTGGCCTTTCCCAGGTTCCTGATTGCTGTACTACTTGGGCTGCTCTGTTTTGCTGCCAGCGCAGCTCCTCGTGGTGACAAGTTAGACACAAAGGACGCTCTTCATGATTATCATAGTTGATAGTGGAGCAGAAAGCACAGAATACTCCAAAGCATCTGTCACATTGACGCACACACATCTCACAAACACTGTGTTCACAGAATGCACATGGCATAGAATCACCATAATGGTGACAAATCCAACATTGACAGGAAGAACTAGTCGCAGCTGGTTGTAGTGGAGAAGTATGGACAGCATCCCTTTGACTTCTCTGGCTGTTCATGAGCACCTCAAATGCACAAGCTGAAAGGTATCATATTTAAAGGGTGATCTTTGGTTGTATTCCAGAAATGGCCCTACTTAAAAACACACAAGTGAATTTGTGAGTAACCAGAATCAAATTCAAGATATTCGATAAAACCACCCTAAAGGAACGTACTACATAGTACTTACCAACTCCAAAATCCCCAAATTTTGTCATTTAGGGAAGGGGGGAAGTGCAAATACCAAAGCACTAGGCAAAATTTCTGCACAGCTGAGCCCCGTATTTTATTATGCATACAGTTCTTGGATAAAGGGAAAAACGGCGAAAAAACGATATTACCTTTAGGACTACAGCTTTGTTACGAAGAGTGCAGGGTTATACGGAAATCTTCTAAGCGTAGGCTCTCCTTCGCTTTCCAAGTGAAATCGGGAAGCGAAAAGAAAGCAAGACAAGTTACAAGTTAAAATTAAATGGTTTAAAACTAATGCGATCATTTTCTTCGAGTTATCCATCCTAGGCCACAAGTTTTTTTAAAAATATTGTCTTTTAAGTGTGTACCAGTGATTGACGTGGAACTTTGATCAGTTGTACGTGTGGTACTGTCATCGCGCGCCATTACGCTTTCAGACGCCGGGACCTTCGAAGGTTGAGGAGACTCTCCAAATGGGCATCGACGCTTTGTCTTTAAACGGCTTAGCTCTGGTGATGTTGGAGGAGTTCTACAATCCAAACTCGGTTCCATTTGGACAAATTTCAGCCACAAAACACAGTTCTTCCGAAACGTTATCAGTTGTCACACACAACCTAAGAACTTGCCTGTAGGGAACTGGGATCTACTAAGTCCCAATCTCCGCGCGTTTATTCGACTTCTAAAAGAGGCTAGAGATTTTGTTTGTGCGAAAGTGTATCTGACAACATTACATTAATAAGAACGAATAACGAGTTAAAGTTTAAGCGCTATGTGGGCTGTAATGATCCACTATTTTCGGCATTAGATGTTTTCGAAGCAACACAGTTTCCTTTTACGTGGTAGAAGGCTTGATGGCGGGGTTTATTACGCGTTGTAATTCCTAATTGAGAAGAAATATTTGTCGGCATACGGCAGGAAACACGAGGAGTCACCGTGTAAAAGGTTGAGTGCATTTCCGTGACACGAAGAATCGACGACAATTCGTGTTGTTTTTGAGCTTCACTGACAAGTAATCCGCTGGAAAAATACTATAAGAACGAACACACTTTTTCACGTGTTGACAACAAAGTTGAATATTCTTCTCACTCGAAAGCGAAGACGTCGATCGCCTTAGTTTTGGATCTTTGTCCTACGTGAAAAGTTTTATTTCATTTTGTTATTTCCCTGTCTGTGAAAATGGTAGACGTCGATCCAGACACACTGCTAGAATGGCTAAGTATGGGACAGGGCGACGAACGAGACATGCAGTTGATCGCGTTGGAACAACTATGTATGTTACTTCTGATGTCGGACAACATCGACCGGTGTTTTGAGAGGTACGACAGCTTTTAAGTTTTGGTAAATGATAGCGAAAACTATAACTGCAAAATTTGTTTTGCAATCAGTAATCACCCTTCGTTACTATTTCTTCGTTTACTAGTGTAGTATAGCTAACTGTTTAGTCCAAACCATGGGAAAACTACTTACGTGAGCCTTTTTAGAAGTAAAATAATGAGTTTTAATATAAATGACTTATTCGTGAAATTGACAATGGAAAAAGCTCATGTTTCGGTGATTTTATCGAGGGATTAACTTCATTACTCCGCAAAAAATCATCATACATATACCTATAATAGTTTTTTCTTTAATCAATACGGGTTTTTAGACGATTTATTTTGCAATGATATGTAATTATTTGATGTCTGGTTGACAATAAAACGATCATAAAGACTGTATTGGTACAATGTGTCATAAGAGGCGATGATCTCAATTGAAGGCCAAGGCCTTTCACGTGATTAAAAAACGAAAGAGTGGACAGCATTTATATGCTTAATTTAACTATAATTAGAAAGATGTGTATATACGGCATTTATCATTTAAATTTCCTTCTTCGGCTTAACGTTGCAAACATAGGTATATTTTTCGTAACGAAGAGTGCTGATAAGCTAATGTTCTGTTGTCTATTTTGCTTATATTGGCACTGGAGGAAAAAATCTGACTTCGATCTCAAGTATATTTTCATAAGGTTGCTTGAAATCAAGGCCTTCCTCTTCTAAAAATATTAGACTCAAGTGGAAAAATTCAGCCTCACATACCTTTTACACTTCTTACAACTGTAAACTGTGAATGTAATTAGTTTGAGGCAAAGAATGAAAGGAAGGATGGGGATTTCAGGAGTGGGGAAGCTTATCGAGGAACACCTATTTTGGTGTGGTTTAATGTGCCCACAACCCATAACATTCCAAAAGTTAAAAATGTGTTATATACCAAAAATATTCCTGATAATTAAAGGCTTCTAATATTTACCACCTTTAGTCTAGTACAGTTATTCTCTAATGAAAGAGTTTTGTAAGAATTCATTGAACTGTCTTGAATGTTGAGAGTTTGCTGCAATATTGGAAATAGTAAAAGATAGAGATGTACCTTTGGATTTCTTTGTGATATTTTGCCAGCTTGGACAGGAAGTCATTTCAAGTAGTTCCCATCAGAAATTTGGAATGTGCCACACTATCAAAATATGCTCTGGCAAGGCTGCCAATCTGATTAGAAAAAATTATCACAAGCTTTCATTCTGAAAGACCTTTCATTCTAATGCAGTGAACTTAAGGTAAAGAGATCCAGATGTGAGACATGACTGGGTCACTGTGTTGTGTTCAAGGGTAAGACAACTTCACTCTCACAAGGCTTCTGTCCAGCTAAGAGTATCAACAGGTCACAGGAAATCTGACCAAATGTTGGTAGGGTCACCTGGAATGGGGCTGGCTTCTTATTTAGGAAATAGTGGCAATATTTCCTGTACATTTCACTTGTTTGAAATGCAGACTTAACCTTTCTGATGTCCAGGACCTGTCAAGTTTTACTTCTTAGTCATAGGTACTTTTTTGGTTGGTTTTTTTAAGTTAATGTACTTCACTTTTTCCTTTGCAGCTGTCCACCACGAACATTTCTACCAGCTCTGTGTCGTATCTTCTTGGATGAATGCGCACCAGAAAATGTACTGGAAGTAACTGCAAGAGCTATCACTTACTACCTTGATGTGTCAGCAGAATGCACCAGACGGATTGTTGCAGTGGAAGGAGCAATTAAGGCCCTCTGTAGCCGACTTGTTGTAGTTGATTTATCATCAAGGACTAGCAAAGATCTGGGAGAACAGTGTGTCAAAGTAAGTCAAGATAGAAAATTATATATTACTTTGTTGTACATTGGTATTAACTTCAGCTTCATGCAGCGTGATTGTGCTACATTGTACAACTGAAGGGTTATAAGTTCATTGCGCTTACACAAAGGAACACTATTACTAATATGCTATGTCATTTCGTGTTAAATTGAAATAAATGGTTTTAAAAAAAAAAAAATTTGTTTTCCACGTGCCCTGGTATTACTTTGCAATGTTTAAAGAGATCGTGGAGATGTTCTACACCAGTGTTTGAAATTCTGAACTTTCATCAAGAGTTAAGACATATTTCACATAGAATAGTTTATTGATATTTTAAGGTTAGTGCAGATTGCAATACAGTTACATGTTGGTGTGAAGGGCTTTGCAACAAAATGCTGTGCGTGTGACTGCTACTGCTTCCAAAACAAGTCTTTGTAATTCATTTGCTCACTGCTCTTGTACCAGCACTAATTCAAACCAGTTTCAATTTGAGTGATCTTTTTCACAACCCAAATTCTGTTCCAGGGGTAGAAGTTTTCACAAACATTCTCACTGTCACACGCAGTAAATTTTTCTAGAAACTTGTTCTCAAGTTGTCTTGCAAAATGTTACCTTGGTGCCCTTTTACTATCAACCAACTGCCTTTTTCTTTTTGTTAGATGCAAGTCGAAAAATTTCTATACTTTTCTCTTTAGGTTCTGGAACTTATATGTACTCGAGAGGCTGGAGCTGTGTTTGAGGCAGGGGGTCTCCAGTGTTCACTGACATTTATTGGCGAGTTTGGGAGTTCTGTGCACAAGGACACTCTACATTCAGCCATGAATGTAGTGTCCAGGTTATGTGGAAGGATGGAGCCACAAGATTCTAACCTGGAAACTTGTGTCAAGTCGCTTTCAACTTTACTGAAACATGAAGACCCATATGTAAGTAATAAGTGTTCAGACGGATTCTTACAGTTGTGTTATTTAACTCTTTCACTTTCATGAGTGACACAGGTGTAATGTTTCCCTTAAATATCAATAAAATACTGAGCAGACAAGTAGTGAGAATAACAAAAAATATATTAGTTATTTGATCCAGCACCATATTCTCAGAACTACCCATAACATTATAGGAAATCAAGAGTAGACAGTAAGGAGAATCAATGTTGAGATCTTGTTGGTGATAATGTTACAAATGACAGTTGGTTAATAGATGAAAGTTTTTTTTATAAATGGGTTAAGAAGTTGTGTTATGGATAGCTTCATGTTCAATACCACAGCTCTGAATTTGATTGCTTGTTGGTTCCCATTTATGTTCCTGGGAGTATAGAGGCAACAATTTTTTATTTAGTTTTGTACATAAAGCTTTTCCGACAGTTTTAATTGTTTGTATTTTCCCTTGGTTTAGTCTTACTTGAACTTAGGGTAAAACACCTCACAATGTAAACCCTACTATGTGCTTTATTTTCTGAGAAATCTAGGAAAAGTTATAGTGGAGCTCACAGAGCACAGCCTCATAGTTATACAAAATAGTAGTAACCCATCAAGCTGAAAAAATTTGGATGTATGACCACACAAGGTGCTACTTTTAACATGCATGGTCAACTGTACCGCGAGCACACCAACGTTACGGCTTTGTTCAGTAGTCCAGTGGTCAGTGCACTGGGCTGCGAGTCGAACAACCTCCGAGTCGAACCTCCAAGTCGAACAACAAACTAGTCCTGGTCGAGGCAAGGCGTTGTGTGCTTGAAACTTGTAGGAAAAAAAAATGCAAGCTCCGCTTTTAAGCTTGGCTAAATCTATATATTATTTTTGATCCTGAATTATTGCCAACCACCTTTGGAACAACCACCCAGGAGTGCAATGCAGAAACTAGTAGACCACTTTGTAATTAAGTATTAACAACTGAGTTGATATTCAAAGCTGACATTTCAATCATTAGCCCTTCATCAGAGCAAGGGACAAAGGGGTAATGCCACAAACTTTGGCTTAAAAACTCTTTATGGTGGCCAATTTTCATTATCAACTCAGTTGTTAATACTAAATTTCCCTGTTATGCTCTCCCACCGACGCAGCACCATTTTTAGAAACTTATCCCCTTTATTAGACCACTGTGTCTCCCCTACAATTCTTAAGAAGAAAGCTTCATTTGTTGGTGATCCCTGCAGGTATCTGATGGTGCTCTCCGATGCTTTGCTTCCCTTGCTGATCGGTTTACACGCCGCGGTGTTGATCCAGCTCCATTAGCTGAACATGGTTTGACCAGTGAGTTGTTAGACAGGCTAGCAAGTGCTGCAGTTGCTGCTGGTGACAAAACAGGAGGCAATGGAGCCACCCCTGACTCCAAGAGCAATAGCACATCAGTTTCCACCATTGTCAGTTTGTTATCAACACTGTGCAGGGGATCACCAAGTGTTACTCATGTATGTATTTCATTCCTGTGACAAGGTTTTTAAAAGGGGTACAACTTGTTAGTGAGGAAAGTTCTTTTTAGTTTGACAGTTGTAAGCTGTGGATTCCAGACTTCAAAACAAAAGTTTTTTTATGGAAGTTAATCTTTTTACTGGTGTAATCTTTTTTTATTGTCGCAAACTCCTGACATCTTACAGAATTGCATCGCATTTGCATGTAAAACTTGGTCTCCATTATATTTGCTTTATTTTTTATTTGGAACAAGCTTTTGCATTTAAGAAGATATACCTGGAATAGGGCATAAAAAGTGAAATTCCACAAATGAAAATTTATACCTTGTTTGTGCTCATTTCATGTGTTTCCAGGATTTATTAAGAGCAGGACTGCCAGATGCTATTCAAAAAGCCCTACAAGGTGATGAAAGATGTGTTCTGGACACCATGCGACTGGTAGATCTCCTGCTGGTTCTGTTGTTTGAGGGACGATGTGCATTGCCCAAGTCCTGTGTCAGTATTCCCAAGGGAGGGATTGCCAGTTTACGAAGGTTTGACAGGTCACATGAGAATTCACACAGACAGCTTATTGATTGCATCAGAAGTAAGGACACAGATGCAGTCATAGATGCTATTGAAAATGGTAAGATTACCTTAATTTGTATAATTTTGTTAAACTTCTTTTAGCGGAAAGTCTTGTGCAGCCAATTGCCGAAACCTGAAGGCTCTTTGTGCTTTCTAAGTGACATGTGTTACACAGAAAATGTTTGTTTGAGCCAGTTGTTCTTTAATGTTTGAGGAAGCAATCATTCTCTCCAAGTTTCAGTGCAAGTCTAGAAAGTTTGTAACCCTTTAAAATCCAAAAGTGATAATGAGTACAGAAGATTCCCTTGACACTCCCTCTAAATTTTTGACATTATTGGTCATGTCTTATTGTGCCAGTCATTCCATGAGGAACATTTATGCTGATGATCGAGATCATACTGCCTGAAGTTAATGTACATTTTAGCAATTTGTTTAAAGGAAGTGAATTTTTGTTGTACTTTTATGTTTGACTCTAGATTTCTAAAGCAGATCTGTTTGTGAAATTGCTTTGTGCTGGGATTTATATATAGGGTTGCATATTTTTAAACTGCAGGTGGATTTGAGGTGAACTTTATGGATGATGTTGGACAGACACTTCTCAACTGGGCCTCAGCATTTGGAACATTAGAGATGGTAGGTTACTTGCAGCTTAACAGGTTTGAGAATGTTTTTCTGGGTATTTTTAATAAGCACTGGCTGTACATGTATTGTTTATTTTGTCACATGGGTGGTATTAAAAAAATTTGTTTGTCCTCAATGAGAAATCGAACCATAGACATTTAGATTTTTCTTGTAATACTCAACCACTCAGCTATAGAGACCTTAGTAGTGAACTACAGTAAGCCTTATGCTAGCCTCAAATGCAACAAATGTCCCACTAATTACTAGGATCAGAAAATTTAAAAAATGCGTGTTTTCATCAAAACAGTGTGGCCCTTACTTGAAACAAGACTAAAATGTTAACAAAGCAAGAAGTTCCATCAGACTTTCATGTACATTCTGCAGTCATTACATATGCATTGTGCAAACTTGATTACTGACCATAGGACACCTTACCAGGATTGCTTGCAGTTTTGTAACTGTTATCAACATTATCATTTAGGTGGAATATCTTTGTGAGCGAGGAGCAGATGTCAATAGAGGTCAGAGGTCATCATCTCTACATTATGCTGCTTGCTTTGGTAGACCTGCTGTTGCAAAGGTGATGTACATGTACATGAACTGCCTGCATATTGATACTGATGGGCCAAATCCCTAATGCATAGTGCAACTGGTAGTATTTCTCCACGAAGAACTAAAACAACCTTTTTTCACAAACTGAAAATGAAATTGTGTCATAACATACACAGGGAAAATTTTTTTTTTACTCAGGGATGGGTAAGGGAAGGATAAAAATTGTTGTTCATGACAGCAATATCATGACAAAATGAGCAAATGTTTTTTGGCATGACAGGAGACTGCAGGCAGACTGAATCAGGTGGTACAAACTTCATCTAACATTGGCCCTTGATGGGGTCTCATCTATCAGATTGGAAGGCATCTCACATTGTTGGGATATCTTTTTCCTAGGGGACACTTAAGTCTTTCCGTTTGGTCATTACTTTCAATTCCAGATGCAATCTATAGTTGAGTAGCCTTATCTGTAGTAACTTTGCTGGTTTTGTCATTTTTTAAGACTCTGCTAAGGCATGGTGCTAATCCTGACCTTAGAGATGAAGATGGTAAAACTCCAATGGATAAAGCAAGAGAGCGAAATGACGAAGGCCACAGAGAAGTTGTACATATTCTACAATCACCAGGTATTGTATTTTTTTCTGCTCTGAAATTTGAAGGGTTTCTCCAAACCAGTTTTTCGTCCATTTTTACTGGTCTATTTTGCAGGATTAGATCCTTTCTTCAAAAAATTAAGCAAGCTCCTTGAACCTCAGAACTCTAATCTTGCTACAAAATTCCAAAATCAAAATACTTAAAGTAATCCTCAGTCTCAAAGCTTGATTCTTGACTTTGAAACGTTTAAGAAATTGGGATCAAGTTTCAAGTCAAGAATGTCAATTTACTCTCAATTGGTTCTGTCGCAACAATTCTTCCCTATTTTGTGACCTTATGTAAGTAAACTTTCAAAGTTTAAAGGGGGTAAGTTTCTTAAGAAAGTGTGGTGCTGCGTCGGTGGGAGAGTATAACAAGGTAATTTGGTATCATAAACTAAGTTGATAACGTAAATTGGCCACGGTTAGGAGTTTCAAAGCTGACGTTTCAAGCGATAGCCCTTCGTCAGAGCAAATGACGACTTAAATCGTCCTAACGGTGGCCGATTTACGTTATCAACTCAGTTGATAATACCAAATTACCTAGTTTCAAAGTGTAAGACTTATAGCACTGCTTTACTACACCCTTTCACTCCCAAGATCTCATTAGTAATTCTCCTCATTGTCTTCTATACGAATCTTGTGATATTAGTTCTGAGAATGTAATATTGGATCAATTAATAATCTCATAACCGATATTTTCCTTTATTCTCATCACTTGTCTGCTCGATATTGTATCCATATTGTAAGGAGAAATTCTGTCTTGGTCAATTATGGGAGTATAAGGGTTAGGAGGCATGCTCATCACTGATGGTTTTTTTTATAGGTGAATGGATGGTTCCTGTGGGAAGTAGTTCCACTCCTTCCCCTGCACCGGAACAACCAACAGCCAGTCAAGAACCCGCCAGTGCTGAGAAGGAAGAAAAGAAAGAAGAACCAGAAGAAGTGAAAGGAGATCCAGAAATGGCGCCGGTCTATCTTAAAAACCTCCTGCCATTGTTTGCTAAAAACTACAAGGAGACAATGATGCCCAGTATTAGGAAGGCAACTTTAGCTTTGATGCGAAAAATGATCCATTATGCATCACAAGCTCAGCTGGAAGAGCTGTCACAAAATTCAACATTTGCCTCAGTTATTGTGGAAGTATTGTCTGTGGTCTTGGATCATGAGGTGAGAATAACTTGTATTGTATCACTTGACTAGTTTTGTCCTTCATTAAATTGATTCTACTCATAATTAGCTCGCATGAGATAATTACTGAGTCTTAAAAAGATTAAATAATGCTACATTTTGGTGTCGATAAATGCGCCCCAAACTCTAATGAGCTACTCCAAGGAGGGAAAAACGTGAAGTGAGCTTTTGATTAGACTGGTTGTGTGCATCAACGACGCAGGTTGAACCATACGCGCACATCAAGTAACTATCAAATCTGGTGTCATTATCAAATAGTATGATTTTCCGTATTTTCGGCAACAGCTTAAGAGATGGAAAGGCAAAGTAATTACAGCTTTAATTGCGCCATAATTCACTTTTTTTCTGTTACCTCCACAGGATGACGATGATGGCCATTTAACAGGTCTGCAGATCATAGAGGATTTGTTAGAGAAGTGCCAGGAAACATACATCAGCCACTTGGCTCGTCTTGGAGTCATCAGCCACGTGACCGAGCTGGCGGGACCAATGCAGGAGGTGGAAACAGTGCAAGAGGAACCAGCAGTGAAAGAAAACGAAGAGGAGACTGAGAAAAAGGTATGGTGCAGTTATGAGCCGAGACTAGTCTCAGAATGGTGAGGGTGTGGGGAATTAGTAAGGATAGCCCACACTGTCTCGTCTTCACTAGATTTTAATTCTTCTCCTCTTCTATTCTCGCTAGGTTTCACAACTGTCACAACTCCTCGACTCGACTGATATGAAAGATGACTTCGACTGAAAGCTAAATAAATCACAGACAATTGTTCCTTATCTTTGCGGGACACCTTAGTTAAAAAGAACGCAGATTGGCTAGATACGAATCTTCCAGACATAAGAATAACAAAATTTCCAGACAAACATTTCACAATCGCTATTTGATATCTATGCTATTATTCTGTTTCCGACAAGGGGTCTGGAGTCAAGCCTGTTGAATTCCTGGCCATACAATTTCCCCTCACAGTGCTTCTCTCCATGATGTGGGTGTGAATGGGTACCGGCCAGCAAGCTGTTAACCCTTTATACCCTAACATCAGTATGTAAATTCTCCGTATTGTTCTCTATGCATTTCCTAAGGTGCTGATAAGGAAATTTTTTTTTTTTAACAATCAAGGACTTCTTTAGTTGGTGATCATTTCCTTTATTCTCATGACCTTAATGTGTGATTCAGGGGTGATATTGTAGGGAGAAATTAGATGTTAGTCACTCTTAGGGATCAAAGACTTAACCCGGGAAAGTTAGGAAATTTTCGTGGGTCTATCTGTGATGAAATAACATTCCGTCCAAGAGGGATGTAAACTAATTCCTATTATACCTTATAGCGGAGCTAGCGTAGCCCCGTAATTATAAAAAATAGTAGTAACCCATCAAGCCAAAAAAATTTGGATGTACGACCGTACGACCGTACAAGGTGCTACTTTTAACATGCGTGGTCAACTATACCGCGGGCACGCCAACGGCGCGGCTTTGTTCAGTAGTTCAGTAGTCCAGTGGTCAGTGCATTGGGCTCCGAGTCGGACAACCCGGGTTATAGTCCTGGCCGGGGAAAGGCGTTGTGCCCTTGAGACGTGTGGGGAAAAAATGCGAGCTCCACACTTTTAGGCTTGGCTAAATCTATATATTACTAATGTTATGGTAATCGAGACACTGTACAACTCGGTTTTAACATTCACACCACTAAAGTACTCTATGACGCAATGTCCAAACTTTCCATAAATTTTTGCCCGTCGAAGATAACCACTTCGATTGTTCTAACCGAGGCAAAATTTCATTTTAGGGTGAGGACACAGTTCAAGAAGATGCCAGCGACGTTGAACAAGGCAAGCCTTATCATTGGCACGACTGGTGTATTGTGCGCAGCCGCGATTGTCTCTATCTTTGGAATGAGTCATGTGCGTTGGAGCTTTCTAATGGTAGTAATGGCTGGTTCCGCTTTATTTTGGATGGAAAACTTGCAACGATGTATTCAAGCGGAAGTCCAGAGGGAGGATCGGACTCATCTGGTAAGGGTTCGTCGCACCCCTCATTCAGATTACCAGAACTCTGGGAGTAACTCGCACTGTACATTTTTTTTGCGGTCGAAGATGATTTCAAGTGCTTGTATAAGCAGGGGAACTTTAACAAGCGAAGAAAATTAACTTCACAACCTTTGTTGCGGCATGTGGTTGAGATACAGGTCTTTTAACGTAATGGAAAAATTGCACGGAATTATACCTCGTCTTAATATCTTTCTGCGAAAAAAAGGACTGAAACACTTTTAGAACTGAAGAAAAAGCTTTCTCTTGCATACTTTTTGCGAAGTTTTTCATTTAGATTAAGGTTATTAAGTGTTTTTTTACGGGACTTTGATGCTTCAAGTCAAACGGTTTTTCTTTTTTCTAACTTATCGGGAAAAAATCTAGAGCTCTTCTCTCAGGAATACATGTGTAAGTCTATCGTTACTAGCTACCAGTTCTGGAGTTTTTTAAAAATATCTTCTTTCTGTAGAGAGCAGAGGAGAATTCCTTGAAAAACTTCAGAGAGCCCGAGGCCAGGTGAAGCTTGGGACACCAAGTCAGCCACTTCTGTCTTCACCAAGCTCCACTCGACTCTCTGTGGGTAACTGGTCGCTGACGTGCACGAAAGACAAAGAAGTATCTGTACACAATGCTGATGGACAGCAAGCGACTATACTCCGTGAAGATCTTGCAGGCTTTGTTTTTGAGTCAAACAGGGGCACAAAACACACCTTCAATGCCGAGACCTCCTTGGGGCCTGAGTTCGCTGCTGGTTGGATGGGAAAGAGAGGAAAGCGGTTTGTGTCGAAGGTCGAGGCTCAGAAGCTGAAGATCCGGAATTTGGCAGCTGAGATTCAGGAAAAATATCTCCTGGCCGCACAAGCTACACCTCGTGAAGTTGTGGCCAAGTTACAGGAAATTGTCTCGCAGCTGCATTCAGCGTGTTTATCGCAAGAAAATCTTACCAAGGTAGGCTTAGTGCGTTTTGGTTGATAAGCCTGAATGCAGATAAAATGATTGTTTAGAGTGCCTGTGAGACGATTGAAGTGTTATTCTTGTACTTGTAATCAATTCCAAATTTACTTTTACCCTTAAACGCTCAGAAGTGATTAACATGTAACTTCTCCTTAAAATACCCATACGGTATTCAACAAACAGGTAATGAGATTACTCAAAGTTGTTATCTTGATCGAACGCAAAATTATCACAACTAAGTTACAAGGACATGTTTATTAGTTAGAGGTTTATTAGATCGTGCGAGTTGAAGGGTTAAGCGAAAATGCACCATGCCAATTACTGCACTTCAATTTCAGAGGTTAGTCCGATATTTTTGGTAAAAATAATTTTATTTCCTTATTTTAATCTAGGCGAGTGTTCAGGATCAGGCAATTAACCCTCACAGTACGTCTTTCCATCTAGGGATAGAAATGAGTAAAAGCAGTATGCCAGGGATTCGGGAAAAAATGCCGCGGTTGGGGGGTAGGGGTGGTGGGGATAACTGTGATATCCCAGCCTCCCGGGGAGAAGTAGTAATCTTTATGCTACAAAAACCTCAATAATTATGTTATGAAATTTAGTTTCGTACGTGTATGTAGACTGAATCTTTATTCTTTAACTTTTTATCGATAGGGAGGGGATGGAAAAGAATCTTGGAGAGAAGAAATGTTTACTGCGCTGAAAGGCCTTCTGCAAGTACTACAGGATGACGCCACTGTTTCATCGTACGAGCTACAATCAACAGGACTGGTCACAGCCCTTCTACGCTGTCTTCACCAGGTAGGATACATCGTACAGTAGCTATATTTATTCAGTTTTCGTATGTAGAGCGATTTCACAGCGGTAAATTACTTAACGTACAGTAGCCTCTGTACTGATTGTTGTTTAAGCCTCCGTATGACCTACGCAAGTTTGGGACTGGATTAAGGTGTTGCTTCTTTATGACTTTGCTCTCTTTTCTCGTTCGTCAGGGAAATCTACTTGTCCAGAGCTGTCATCAATCTTTTGCTTTTCTGAACAAGTACTGTAACCTGGGGTTTATTTAATTCTTGTTTATCATCTTTCAGAGTGGTAAAACTGTGCCCTCCGACAACGAAAATGCCAACAACCGGGCAGCAGAATGCGTCGCTGAAAGAATAGAAGTATTCAAGTCAGCTTTTGGAGAAACAGAAGAGCAATTGAACGAAGAAAAGTACGTGGATAGAGTAATGGTCAAGGTTTATCTTTCTTTGAAATCACCTAAAATACAAATCATCTGATTTCACCTTACAATTTTTTTTGTGACGTATCTTTGCAGCACTGATGAAGCTTCATCTGCAACGATCCTTGTGAAGAAGCTAGTGGCTGTCCTAGAGTCGACAGAGAAGCTACCTCTTTTGACTTACGAATGCCCGGGATCTGGTCTTCAGGTGTGTTAAAGTTATAGTTGTAAACTGTCAGTAGACTACGAGTTGTCCCTTATTTCGGCGAAGTCCGTCGCACGAGTCCTGCAGTGCATCGACGTAAATTTTTGTCGCTGATTTTTTGCACTCGCGCGACAGGCTTCGTCGAAGAGAAGGGAATTTTCGTAGTCTAAACTTTAAGATGCAACAAGCCTAACTTACCCTAGTGTTATGAGGTCGTCAAGAAATAAAAAGAGTTTAAGGCAAAAATCGCGGTAGGAAAGCTAGTTGATGACATAAATATGTTTCGTTTATGAAACGAGAGGGAAGCACTTCCGCTAAAATTTCACTTCAAACTATATTTGCTAGTCAAAAAGAGTTTAGGGGATACAGAACTCTGCCGTGATTTAAATTAGGTCTCGCCAGAAGTACATTGAAAGATAACACAGGAATCAAATACAGATAAAGCTTTGGTTTAAATACCTTTGCTCTCAACTTATTTTGCTTGATTTTGCTTCTCAGGTGCTCGCAAGGCGTTTAAGATTCCAGTTAGAACGAGCGCCAGGAGAGAGTTCTCTAATTGATAGAACAGGAAGAACTTTAAAGATGGAACCACTAACAACTGTGGGAGATTTAGAACGATATCTTTTGAAAATGGTGAGACTATGTATGCGTACGGATTATACTTGTGGCAGCCTCCCCTCCCTCAAGTGTAAACATTACTTTCACACAACTACGTTTTCCAATCATCGTCTTTGTTTGACATTGGGTGACTTGCATTCTTCCGTGTTTTTTTTCTTTTTTGACACTCATTCAAAAGTGCTCTTTCTTTCGTTTCCTCAGGTTGCTAAGCAATGGTATGACCACGACAGAAGCACCTTTAACTTTGTGCGTCTCCTCAAAGGAGGAAACAAGATCAGCTTCACTCACATGCAGGATTTTGACGAGAACGGTATCCTTTACTGGCTTGGTACTAACGGAAAGTCCACTCCTGACTGGGTTAACCCTGGATCAGTTGGGATTGTGGCAGTCAGTACTTCAGAGGGGAGAGGGCTGCCTTATGGAAAGGTCGAGGACATCCTGAGTAGGGATGCTGCAGCGCTCAACTGTCACACAAATGATGATAAGTATGTCAATGGTCTCAGCTCTCAAATTTTTCTGGCAGGATACCAAAAATTATCCGGTTTTAGTGCGCATCGGAACCCAAATCCCTCAGTCAGCTGCAGTTTCTGACGTTGACTGTTTTTTTTTCCTACAGAAATGCCTGGTTTGCCATTGATCTCGGCGTTTGGTTTAGACCAACCTGTTATACACTCAGGCATGCGCGTGGATATGGAAGGTGAGTTTCTTGATCCTCTGCGGTGTCGTGCTCATTAAAGTTAATCTCGACAAGAATGAACTATCTTTTTTTAACTTCAAATTTATCGCTGTACTGTTTAGAACATTACAATGCTTCGGTAATTTAACATAATTGCCTGGTTCAAGAAGTCATAATCGGATTAAAGTGAATAGAAACTTGAGTTAAAGGAAGCACTCAAGGGCAAGCGGGAAGAAGTACTTTTAACCCTTGAACTCCCATAAGTGACCAAGAAATAATTTCTCCCTACAATTTCAATACAGTATCACGCAGACAAGTCATGAGAATAATGAGACCTATCAATTAGGTGATCATTAGTCCACCCAATGCCAAATTCTCCAAACTAACATCTTAAGAATTGCTTGGCACTCAGTGAGGAGAATTACCAATTAGATCTGATGAGGAATTCTGCTCAGTTTGTCGGAACGTCAGTCACTGCTACCGACAACAGTCCCTCCCAGGACTTCTCTTATCCTAATGATAAGTCCACACGCTCAAATGTTACGTCACGGTTCAAACTGTTTATTGTTAGGACAGAATTTGTTTTAAAAGTTGAGAACTTCAAGGTTTTAGTTTTGAATGAGTCAATGACAAATTATATTTACCTGGCTAAATCGATTCTTAGGTCTGCTCTTCGCAACTGGCTTTTCCAAGTGAGCAAGGATGGAAAGACTTGGACAACACTCTATACTCATACAGATGATAACTCGCTGAATGAACCCGGGTATGAAATCTTCCTCACTGGGAATTTATTGCAAACTGTCTCTCGTTTTACGCTCGTGCGTGTGTCTTATTTTAGACCAAGAGCAGTGGCTCCTTTTCAGCAAATTCCGTCGCATAATTCAAAGAAAAAAACAGCCAAAAAAGTTGACGATAGTGCCGGAACTCTGGGAGTGAATATTGTAAAAAGCAAAACCGAGGTAATCGGTTTTGCTTTTTAACAGCCAATCAGAGAAATGAAAACATCTTAAAGAGCCAATGGAAACTCGAAGTGAAAACAATCCAACTTCCGAAAATGCGGCAAAACATAGAGAGAGTGACCAATCACAGAGCGAAGTTAAGCAAAAGCAAACAAAAAAATTCCGGATTACTTTCGACACTCAATTGGAAAATTGCTCTAACTTCAGGTGTAGGTTTTTAGGTAGAGAGGAAAACTAGAGATCCTGAAAAAAAAACTTTCGAAGCGAAGGAGAGTTCCAACATGCGACGCCAGTTCCCTAGAATGGAACCCAGACCACGAGGATCAAGGAGAATGATCTCACTACTACGCTATCCTCGATCCCGTAAATAGTAATGAAATAATAAATAAGTTCTGATGTTACCTTTACTCATTTTCTTTGGATCAAGACAGATGCCTAAACTCCCCTTCTATCAACAGGTCAACAGCTTCCTGGCCGCTGGAGCCTCCGTCTGACCAAGAAGGATGGAGACACGTTCGTTTGCAACAAGCTGGCAAAAATGCCAGTGGTCAGACCCATTATCTGTCCTTATCGGGATTTGAAGTGTACGGAACAGTAATGGCGGCCGTTGAAGAACCGCTGGGTGAGTCGTAGTGGAAGAGCTCTTGCTCTTTCACTCCCAAAATTTCTCCTCGCACTACCAGTAAAGTATCAAGCAGATAAGTTGCTTTTTCAAATTAAATGTATTGCTTTTCTAAATAGAGTGTACTGCCTTTTGCAGCTCCAGAGTTGTCTTCTTCCAAGAGTGGTACAGCTGGTGAGAAACTCGCTAAGTCACTGAAGCCCAGCTGGTCTCTGAGTCCAGGCAAGGCTGCGAGAGAGGTGGAAGCCGCCTTACGCCGTCAGCGCCGCCTCATTCGCTCCCAGATGCTGAAGCATTTGAATGTGGGTAGCAAAGTGGTCCGAGGGGTGGACTGGAAGTGGAAAGACCAGGATGGAAGTCCCCCCGGCGAGGGCCTGGTTACAGGGGAGCTGCAGAACGGTAACGGTGATAACAGATTTTTTTGCTTTTCTAGGGAAGGGAGGGTGGAGAAGTGTGGGGAAGGGAAGGGAGGGGGGAGATTATGAATAGTGATTCGAATGAATGCAGGGGTTTCAATAAACCCTTTTTGATAAACAGATGGTAAATTAGGCGGCTGCAATCAAAAAGGGGCCGCAAGGTGAAACTTAAATAGAGAGCCTGCGTGCTGGCTAAATAGATCGCGTAGACCCTGGTAACTGGTTTTTAATGAAACCTCTGTGTGTGCCTATTGAGATGTAATATTAAGAAGCTTAAAGTTTTCTGATTTTGATAGACCCTTTAGACTTTTGAATGAAGGAATGGCGACCAAGATCTTGTCAATGATAATTAGAAATTAGGAAGATCGAGGTGCTCATTACGAATGCGAGAAAGTTGACCTTGTCTTTCTATGGTCTCATATGTGTGCCGGACAATGTGTTAAGATTCTTGGAGAAAATACCCTACCAATCAAAATCTATATCAAAATTCTCGACTTTGATTGGTTACCACCAGCCTATTTGCACTAATAGGACTGCGTGTGTTGCGCTTATAATTGGACAGTGTTATGGACATTGTATGCGTCATGCCTGTGTAACTGGACAGCATGCATCATGTACGGTCGCCTTTGACGTGCATTTCGCCGAGTTAAGTGTTGTTCATATGAAAACTTATAACTCGGTGGCTAGTTTTTTTTCTCAAATTTTTTACTAGTTTTGAATAATTGGTAACAGGAAGTCGTGTCACCCAATCCTGTCTGTAATCATACTCGTAATAAATAAATCGTACATCCCGCTTCTCGGTCGGATTTTGTTTATCACTCGTGTGATAGCTGACCGTATTGGACTCCACTCAGTCCTGTTACCATTACTACTCACTTCTAGGTGTGAAAGGGATAAAAGATGAACATTTACATTCTTTTGAAGTGGAATTATTCTATTTTAGGTTGGGTGGAAGTAGCTTGGACTAACGGTACCTCAAACTCTTATCGCATGGGAGCCGATGGAAAGTTCGACTTACGCGTGGTAGAGACAGGTCCCTCAACTGATTCTTCAGGAGAGCCCTCGTCTTCAGCCCGAAGCGATAAAGGACAATATGAGGAGGGACCCTCGATCGAGGAAGCCGAAGTCGAGTCGCTAGAGAAACGTCAGGAGGAAAGTTCCTCGACGTCCCAAAATGACGAGGTGTCAAGCATGGCCCTAGTTGAAGCTGTTCGTGTTGAGGAGATCCCCGATGAAGGAGTTTTTACTTCAGAAGATGTTATTGAAACTTTAGGGAACACACTGGTAGTGTTGGAGACAACAGACAGTACGGAGATAGCGCCTAGTGCTGATGAACCCAAAGAGACCGTTGGAGAGGTTCAAGAGATTACTGAAGAGGAGGGTGTGGTTACTGAACCTTTGAACTCTGTTACGGAGACAGCTTCTAGTTCTAAGACAGCATCTGTTAATATTTCTGTGGCGGAGACTGCGAGGAGGTAAAAACGCTTATTAAGAAGAGCCCGAGATAGTTAGAGTTTGTGATAGATTTACAGCATGCTTATTGCAAAATCGAAGAGCAAACATTTCTTCTGAATTCTCATGTAGATCTAAAGGAAATCTAATAATCAAGATATCTTCACCTCATTGTACAAAAGGCCGAAAGGTGTAGGCAAAGATGTGTTTAGAAACTCAGTCTTCAAGTTGTCTGTCTAGTAACGCATGCTATGCTGTCTAGTGACGCATACTATGCTACAACCTGTGGTCCAAAAAAATGTGTTTTAAAATATTCTTATCTTCAAGCTCTGAGTGAGTGTATAGCTACGGATCGATCCATTTTATGAACCCTAAATATTCCATGATCTGAATATCAATTCTCCCCTTAAGCTGCTGAGTAATTCCTTGTTAGTTAGTGGAAAGAATTTGGTGTTGCATCTCTTTAAGCTGCTAAGTAATTCCTTACTGATTCGGGGAAAGAAGTTGGTGTTATGTCAAGATGATAACATTCAGTTTTTTGCGTTTTTCCATCCCGATCAGTTTGCTTGATAAGTAATGGCGATTGAGAGGAAAGGAAATTTTTTTGATCGTTCTTGTGAGTAAAGTCCTATCCTTCAAAGCTCCATGGTCAACATATAAATTCTCGTCGTTAGTATCAATTATTTTCCTCCGATACGTTTCGTGAGTATTCCTTAAAGATCAGGCAAAGTTTCTTTGATGACCAGTTCCCTGATTCTCCTGACCTGTACTCATGATAATGAACGGATTTTATGAAGAGAAAGTTTTCTTCTGATTACTCTTACAGCTCAAAGAGTTAACAACGTCTGTTTCCTTACAGATTACTGAGCTCAGCTGTATCTGAGGCTAACTCAGCAGCCAGCAGCCTCTCCCGGGCCTCTGACTTGGACATGTACGTGGCTATGAGAGGTTCAGGGCTGTTGACAGGACTTGAGGATGATTATGACCTTCCTGAACCCGATGATGATGATGACGACGACGATGACGATGATGACGATGACGAGAATGATGAAGAGAATGAAGATGATTATGAAGTGAGTGGATTAATGAGTCTTTGTTGACAGGATCAACGTTACCACCTTTGAAATAGTTTGGACAACGGAGAACAATATCCTGATGCACTTTGACCTTTAAGAGTGACTTGCATCTAATTTCTCCTAACAATATCACCCCTAAATCTCATGTTAAGGTCAGAAGAATAAAGGAAATAATCACCTGCTAATGAAGCCTTTGATTATTAGACAAATTCTCCTTATCAAAACCTGAAGACATGTATAGTACTGTTCAACTAGTTGAACAGTATAAAGAATGTACATACTAATGTTAGGGTGTAGAGGGTTCTCACAAGGGGGAAATGCTCCAAAGTGGTGGCAGTAAAACTGAAAGGAACGAGACTGGTTGACCCTTTCGCCTCAAGATCTCATCAGTAATTATCCTCTTTGTTTGCCCTACAATTCTTTTAATTTTAGTTCAGAGAACTTGGCACTAGATCAACTAATAATCTCCAAATAACTATTGTTCAATATTCTCATAATCAGTTTGCTTGATACTATATTGATATGGAAGGAGAAATTTTGTCGTGGTCACTCATGGGAGTGGTTCATGGCCCATGAAAAAAGTTTCCACTTAACAGCTCATTTTACTTTGCGTGTTTGAATAAAGTTCACCGTTGCTCATTTGCACAACTTTTATTCCAGTGGTATATCAAAACTGACATTAACGATAACATTCAACGGTCAGTGAGAGGAGTGTGTCTGTAACGTCATGGTGTTTGCGTTTTGATCGTTAGGTTGAAGAAGAGCCCGAGTCACGTGGTGGACGTCGCCGAACGTGGGATGACGAGCACGTGCTCAAGAGACAGTTCTCGGCGCTAGTGCCTGCGTTTGATCCGAGACCAGGACGAACCAACATTGCGCAAACTCAGGATATTGTGATTCCTGCACCAGGTAGTGTTCAGGCTGAAAGTTTGAAATGCCCTTTTTAGACCATCACTGAAACGTAACAGCGCCATTTTTAGTTGAGTGTCGAAAGGAATCGTGGATTGTGTTGATTTAGCTTCGCTTTGTTCTCTGATTGGCTCCCAAAGCTCGCGCCACTCTCTTATCGAACTAAACTTAAAACTAAAATCAATTGCGACTAGTTCAAGGGATCAAAAACATGGAGGGAAATTCGATCGTGTCAATATCTTCAACAGGTTCTCAAGAAAGTAGTTCAACAGAGATGACACCTCCAACAGTAGAACCTCGCCTTTTCTTGACTCTCAAGGGACCTGCTTCGTTAACGGTAAAGGTCTTTGTTTTGTTTTCATTGCAAACCATTCTTCAACTAGTTATTGTTGGAGCCTATTCGAGATACTGAGTTGTGTGATTAGACTTGGCACTTTTTTTCTAGCTTAAATAGTTATGCTTTTTATAGATCGTTTTTTTATTTCTAGTAGTTTGATGTAAACGGCCCGTTAACTGAAAGCAGTGAACACAAAATATGCATGAAGATGGAAGCTTTTGTCCTAACTTTCCGCATGTCTGTCCCTCGAAACCAGTCGATAATTCTATGAAAAGCCCGCCTTTATCAGCTTATTTTACGTCAATCAATTCTCAAATTTAGGCTTCCAAGCATTTATTTTTATGATCAACAAATCCACCAATCACAGCTGTTGAAAACCAAGCAATCCCAGCACAGCATGCAACCGTGCTCTGTGTTACAAGGTAATACGTACCAGTCGCAACCTTAAAAAGAACCGCAACATGCAGTAGAGACGTCTCGCTCTACATCCAGCCAAACTATTTTGCGAGACAAATAATGATACTTCTTGATATTGAGTCTTTTGTTTTGTTCTTTCTTCTTTTTCAAGCTTCCTGAGGTGGAGATTCGTTTAGATGACCCCAAGGCCACCATTTTCTCATACGTACAAAAGGTCGCACTGGCTACCGGGATCTCTAAAAATGAGCGAATGCGGAGAGTCTGGGAACCAACTTACACGTAAGTGTTATCAGAGATATGTAGTGTAGGTATATAAAGGCAAAAAGTGAGGCACACTAAGGTCGGATATTTGCCTGGGTTTGTTTTTGCATGCATGTAACCTCGTACAAGTTAATTTTATTTATTTATTTATTTATTTATCTATTTATACTTTTTTTTAATCTAGCGTTGTCTATCGTGAAGTACACAGCCCTGACCAAGAGGAAAACCCAAGAGAAACCAAAGAAGAGACCGAAACTACGGTAGGATTTAATGTTGATATGCTGTCACAAGACCACCAGGTAAACAGTGGCAGGACGTTAAGCACACTCTGTCGATCAAGTGGAGTAAAAGGCCCACTGTGAAAGCAATTAACGGAAGCTCTGTTGTACTAATCGACTAACCGGCTGACTGACAGGTAGACAGACTGACAGAATGACTGATCGGCTGACTGATAAACTGACTCAGTGACGCACCAGCTGACTAACTGATTGATTGTCATACTGCCTCTGGCTGACTGATTTTCTTTCGATTAATTACTGACTCGGAGAAACCAAACTGACCCGTCACTGACTATTTCGTTGATTAAATCATCGACTGAATCGTAGATTATTTAATAGATTTAGTTTTGATTGATTCATAGGTTCACTGGACGACATCATATGTAGAGCGCTATTTGGGCACTGATGAGCTCCCTAAGTCTGAGGTAATCTCGTTCCTTCAAAGAAATGCTGACGCAGCATTCCTGAGAAAATGGAAGTTAACAGGTATACCTAAGAGCATAAGGAAGAACAGGAACTGTTCTCAACTCGTGGCAGCCTACAAGGTATGACACTTTAAGACATCCTGGGGTGAAGGCAAAAATAAACCAAATCTTATTTGCATTGTCCGCCATCTTCAGTTTATGAGCCATGAAATCGTGAACATTTTGAATGCGAGCAAACTGATACGTGGACATAGGTCCGTTTCAGGAACAAAAATTTTCGCAAAATCTCCATGTCACTACAACTTGTATACGTAACCCTGGCGTCCACGCCTTTAAGATCAATTTCCACAATGGTTGTTGATAGTAGTGATGAATTTACTTGTACAAAGCAGTTTCGCGTTGATTCAAAGGAAAAAAATTATTACTATGATTTAATGTATAATTTTTTGGATCTATTGAGACTGACTCTGTGCGTAACGAATTCTGATTTTTTTCTTTTTAAGGGAAGGGGGTTGTTAGGAAAATTTCTTCTCATCCTTTGCTCTTTTATTTCCTGTCAGGAATTTTGCAACAATTTAGACTCGTCCCCACCTAGCTCTCCTCCATTTGAGAAACCGGTATTAAAACAGGAGGTAAAACAGGAAGTGAAACAAGACAAAACATCCACGGAGCCTGCCCCTGTTGACGACATCTCCGCAGTTGAAGATATTCTACAGCTTCTGAAAATCTTAAATAGTATATCTACAAGTTCTGCGCATGACTTTGGAGAAGATGGTGAGACCAAATATTTTCAATTATTGTTTCTATCTGTTTTCTAAGCTTTCGTGATTGGTCAATTTAGCGGGCGGTACTCTATTGCGCGGCTCTCTAGAATTCACGCTGATTTTTTTTCCTGTCGAAATTCTCATATTGTTTGCCGCTTATTTTTAAAATCTTTTGGTTTCTTTAAATTGTATGCTAACAACTGAAGACGCATATTAAAGTTCACATGGCAACCAGGTGGACAATCAGACATGGTTTGATGCTACTCTGGTTTGCAGATTTAATGAATGTAACCGAAGAAGTTACAATTCATAGACCCAACGTTTCGACACTCCTGTCTAGTGTCTTCATCATCGTTTAGATCACCCCTGATGAAGGCACTAGACAGGGGTGTCGAAACGTTGGGTCTATGAATTGTAACTTCTTCGGTTACATTCATTAAATCTGCAAACCAGAGTAGCATCAAACCATGTCTAGCTGAAGAAGCGTTTCGAATTACCTTGGTTTGCTTTTGATATGCGCAGTCGCGTGAAGCCGTTCCTTGTGACTCGCAATCGTTTCCCAAACGCTTCATACATGCATTAGATAGTTAATGAAAGTCTTTCTATCTTTGCTGTTCTCTCCTCGATTTTTTCCTCTACGAAAATGTCCGGTAGCTCACAGAAGTGCAATTTTACATTTTCTTGGCTAGCATAACTGTTTTTTCTTTTTATTATTCTTTAGTCATTGTATCCTCCATAAAACAATATTGAGACGTTACATTTTTCTCCTCTCTTTTCAGGTAACGAGAAATACGGGTTTATCGTAGACAATGAAGACTTCACAAGTAAAAAACTAACAACTAAACTTTTGCAACAAATTCAGGTAAGAAGTGACGGATGTCGTTAAAATGCAACTGTGAATGTATATTGCGTTCTTCCTTAAAAGGCCGTTACATCTACACACTCATATATGCTTTGGGAGATAAGAATGACTCTCATAGTAGTCCTTAGCAAGTTTTAAGGAAGCTTCCAACCTCAGCATGACCCCTTTCAACTAAACCTCGCCTCTGTGAGAAGCACCCCTCCCTTGTGAGAAGCACCCCTCCCTTACAAGCCCCCTGTCTATTAAGCGCCAGTTGAAAGCCCTGGAAATCAACCATTTCATTCTCAACGATTATCAGGAAAAAATTATCTTAACAAAATCGATACATTTTCAAGCAGGAAGGTGATGAGATTAAAAGAAAGAAAGACATCAATTAACTAATGTTGCTTGGTATGATACCAAATTCTCAAAGCTAATTTTATAGGAAATGTATGGCAGACAGTGCAGAGAATTGATATTTATATCTTGGGAGTGAAAGGGTGAATAAGACCAGATGAGAACTTATAAGAGCATTTACAGTATGTTAACTCTACATTTCTTTCATGTCTGCAGGACCCTTTGGTGTTAGCCAGTAATGCCTTACCAACCTGGAGTGGAGTGTTGACAAGTACCTTTCCATTCCTGTTTCCTTTTGAGACAAGACAGTTGTACTTTTCTTGTACGGCTTTCGGTAGCTCAAGGTAAGAAAGCCACAAAGACATCTTACATGGGGAAAAAGCGGCAGTTTCACAGCTTGCCCTTCAGGCGCGAAATTTGTACGAAGCCCTAAAAACTCCACTTGCCTATCAGGCAAATGAGGTTAGAATCCGCTATCCCGATCGCGAAATCGCCATAGCTCAGGGCTATTGTACACGGCTTTCTTTGCACGTTGGTGCCGTCCTCTTAGTCTTAGAAGATGTTGAATTTTAATCAAATGCTGCCAGGAGCGACAAGATTTTGATCATTCAACCATGGATTTATTTTAGAAACGTAGTCTTAGTTCAGGCGGGTTCCGTCGTCAGTCTTAAGATATAATTTTTCCAATTTTTAATGGCAGTTAATACGCTTCTGTGAATTGAAGTCGCATCACAACGACAAAAAGGAAATTTGCGACACTAGGGAGTGTCCCAACGTTTGTTCAAATCCTGCTCTAATCCATCTTTTCCTGGCGTATCTTTTGTTTTTGTTTTTTGTTTTGCTTTGGTTTTCTGGAATGCGAATAACGTCTATAATGATTGCCATTTAGTTCACTCTTTTAAGAGCGACGAGGTGGAAAATGGCATTCTACGCTGTCCATGGAGAAATGCGGACAGTATCCGTTAACCAGCCATTGTTCCAGGCCCTGCGGCATTTACCCCTAAACTCGTAGTAGAACTTCAAAGGCTATCGCGTTTTATTTGCCAAGCGAGTCTTAGCTGACTTTGTTACGTCTCGAAAATCTCTTGCTCTTTATAGCATGTGAAGGTACCCTTAACTCTCGTCAAGTTTTTTTTTTTTTTTTTTTTGAAACAACCCGCTTACTTCTCACTGTTGATGTTTTGTTTTTTGTTTTTTTCTGGCAGTTCAACTTTTCCCAATACTAACTTGGGGAAAGGGGGATTTATTGTTTAACACTAGTGACAATGGTTGAGGTTCTTTCTCCATTAGACATCGGTTGACGTGTATGTGTAACATTTCTTCTCAGAGCAATAGTATGGCTACAAAACAAACGAGACGTAGCGTTGGAAAGAAGTCGCCCACTGAGTCACAGGCGAGAAGAACAACACGAATTCCGAGTGGGTCGATTAAAGCACGAGCGTGTGAAGGTTCCTCGAGGAGATGAGGTAAATGTCGCTCGAAATTTGCAGGATGGTTTGAAAAAAGGAATTACGAACGGAGTACGGGACGTAGTGTGACATGTGATGTGTGATACGTTATATGTGATATGTAATATGTTATGTGTGATTTGTTAAGCAAGTTTTGCTATGTTCAAAATAAACTTTTGATGTTAGCAGGAGGAGACGCGGTGGTCTAACCGTTAACCCTTTGAACTCCAAGAGTGATAAGCATCAAATTTCTCCTTACAATATCAGCCCGAATTACACATTAGTAAACAAATTCTCCTTGTCAGCTCGTTAGGAAATGTATAGAGAACAGTATGGAGAATATGCGTATTGATCACCATTATGTGTTGTGTTCTTGGGTAAGACACTTCACTCTCGTAGTGCCTCTCTCCACCCAGGAGTAGAACTGGGTACTAGGGAACCTAACAAAATGCTGAGAGATAATCTTTAAGAGACCCACGTTATAGCTTTCCGGTTGTTCGTAAGTGCTCGAGCTTTCGCCTGATTGGAATATAAGGTTCGGAAACCCTTCGGAAATATAGACAGACTGGCTGTAGCTCCACGACTGGGAGTAGTAATGTCATTTTTGTTTGCCTTTCAGTTGCTTGATTGGGCAATGGGTGTATTGAAATTCCATGCAGAGCGAAAGTCTGTTTTGGAGGTTTGTGTCTGTCCTTCATTTACTCTTGAATTTTCCTGACTAACTGGTAATAATTAACAGTCAGAAAGAGGTTGAAATGAATGTTTTTTTTATCGTATCAGAGGTCTCTTGTGTGATAGACATGATAGCTCAGTGATAAGTGTGACTCAGCGTGCGAAGGTTTCAAAGGCGAACTCCTTACTCATAGGGCGAAGCTTCATTTGCTTCGTATGCACAGTCGGAGTCGTTAACAGAAGCGCAGAACGATACGATCTGTTGAAATCAAACTGACAGAATGGAGAGCAGACTGTAGATGTTGCTCGTGGCTCTGTCTTGGAGAAATGTTAGGGGATAGCTTTCACCCGATTAGCGTTCCTTCCGCTCAGGATCAGTAGTAAGACCCTTAGTCTCCAAGCTAAGTGATGGTAAATGAACTGAATTCAGTAGTTCATTAGAACCTCGTGTGCTCTGTTAACTCCAGGCTCAGCGCATATTACTTCGTCAAGAAGAAAATGCATTTTTCCTCTATATAGCACTGTTCTCTTTTAGGTGGAGTTTGAAGATGAGGAGGGAACTGGGCTTGGGCCTTCACTCGAGTTTTACGCGCTTGTGGCGGCCGAGCTTCAACGAAAGAGCCTGGGTATGTGGATTTGCGAGGATGCCATCGTCGACGAGACTGCTAGAGAGGTTTGTAAGGAGACTGTTTTTTTGGTCGAAAAAATGTTTCTTTACTCTCTGTGCACACCACATGAAGGAGTGAATCACTAAACCATCTTTCCTATTTCAGGTGGACATCGGTCATGGTATTCGTCCCAGGGGCTATTACGTGCAACGCGCCGGTGGCCTTTTTCCCGCGCCCCTTCCTCAGGATGCCCCTGACACAGAAAGGGTAGCAAAGCTCTTTTACGTCCTAGGAATTTTCTTGGCTAAAAGTTTGCAGGACAGTCGATTAGTGGACATTCCGCTGTCGCTATCGTTTCTTAAACTCTTGGCATGTAGTGCATCACCGCCTAACAGCAAAACCACATTGGCTTACAGTCGGAGCTCCTTACAAGTAATCGATGACGCGTCGTGCTCGCTCGAGGATCTAGTAGAGTGCTCGGACACGACTAACGAGCTCGATCAACCTCAGCCAAGTGTAGAAGAGAACGAAAATGCGATCAATAAATTAGACTTGGATTCCATCAAGGAACGAGAGCTTATTGAAGAGGAAGAAGAGCTGTCTAAGGAAGAGAACTCTGAATTGAGAAAAACTAAAGAAAGCGTGGAAGAGATGCCGTCCACACCTGTAAAGCCATGTTGGTTTGATAGTATCTTGGATGACAGCGATATGGAAGTGGTGGATCCGCACAGAGCGACTTTCCTAAAACAACTACAAGAATTGGTTGCCAGGAAAAATGACATTCTTAAAGACAATTTGCTGACGGTTAACGAGAAGAGGGCAAAAATATCGGAGCTCAAGTTGAAAACAGCTCATGGTGTTGAGTGCAGTGTTGACGATCTGGGGTAGGTGGAAAATTTTCATTTTGTCAAAACCTACTGATACAAAATGTCTGCAAGGAGAATGGTGACTAGTTCGTGCTTGGAAACACCGTTCTATCGTTTCATATGTGGTACCCTAGAGTAATCGAATTCCAAGCGCTCCTGAACTAAATTGTGGTGAAGAGAGAGGCTGGTGTTTAAAAAAAATAAATCCTCGCTCTGCCGAAGTGCAAACGCTCGAAACGCCAGCTTTCGATCTCTTTAGGGTGCCCATTTTACATCATCAACTTATTGATAAAACCAAATTATCTTGTTATACTCTCTCCATCGATGTAGCACTACTGTTTCTGTAGAAACTCACCCCCTTTACTCATTTGTGGTGGAGATAGATGTTTTAAATTATATGATATCCAGACATGAAACCAACCAGACATACCCTACACGCTGCGGGCCACTGTAGCGTGATTGCAATAAACCATGTCGGTTACAAATGAATGAGGGGGGTAAGTTTTAAAAAACTGTGATGCTGCGTCGGTGGGCGAGTAAAAAAAAATAATTTTGTTGTATCAACTGAGTTGACAATGTGAATTGGCCACCGTAAAGAGTTTGAAAGCTGACGTTTCGAGCGTTAGCCATTCGTCATTATCAACTCAGTTGATTGAACCAAATTATTATGTCGGTTACAGTCGATCGTGTTGTTTGGCCATTTTACAGTTGTTTGAAATGTCACCAAGCGTTCGTAGGAAGAGAAGTTTAGGGGCTTGGTTCAAGTGCAGAGCCGGAAAATATTCTTCTGTACTTGCGCTCTAATGTACATTAACTCGTGCTACAATTAATCGATTCTCGTACCTTGTAGAGTTGTTGCTCCTTCCTTTCCATATTTTGTTCGTTTCCCATTTACATTATTTGTTCCCGTTTGTTGTTGTGATGATCGATGAAATAGTGAAGTACATCATTTATTTCCTCATCTTCAGGCTAACCTTCCAATTCTCACCGTCTTCTAAAGTGTACGGGTTTAGCGAAGTTGATCTGGTACGGAATGGTGGAGATCAGGTATGTGTCGAGAAGACTGGTGACGAAATCAAAAATGTTGGACTGTTTAGCCCTTTGCATCCTAATTTCACTTTGCATATTCTCCATACTGTTCTCTATACATTTCCTAATGTGCTGATAAGGAGAATTTGTTTAACAATCAAAAGCTTCTTCAGTTGGTGATCATTTTCTTTATTCTCGTGACCTTCATGTTTGATTCAAAGGGTAAACTGTAGGGAGAAATGAGATGTTAGTCACTGTTAAGAGTCATAGGGATAAGCACGTTTCTTGGCATTACATTTCGATGAATCCCCACGTATTATCTAGATCAAACGTTTTCATCCAACATTTTGCTTCACGAGCAAATGTTTGGTCTGTTCATTCCGTTTCGTGTGCAGCTAACATGATGTTGAATGAAAACGTTGGATCCTTTAGCTAGGGCGAAACGAGCTAGTTCAGGGGAGAGGTAGTATTGGCTGCTCCCTAAGAATTACTGAACAAAATGTGAATCTTCATTTGTTTTACTCGTAGTTATGGCAAATTTATTTCACGGTTGATATTTGAGGTGCACTTTAAATCACGGAAATTATTAATTAAGTTAAATATTTGACTTAAGTCTTTTTCTTTTGTGATTTAAACAAATGTTTTTCGCTCGGTGAGTGTAACAGTCGAAGCGCGCGGAATAAAGTTTCTAGGTTGTACAACGTCATAAAAATCAATAGTATCCTCATCTTTTCACAGTAAGGTTTTGGTTCTCTAACAGCATCATTTGCTGTTAAATATATTTAGCATTTCTGGAACTTCTCGTTTCGTCCTAAATCATTTTTGCTCCTTCCCTCTCCTCACCTCCCCTGAGTCGCCGAGTGTAAGGTGGCTCTTGCCTTTCATTCGCACATCACAGCAGGTTCGACTTATTCTGTAACTTAACTTTTCCTCTTATTTGCCTGTTCATCATAATTGCCTCTCAATAACTGTAACTTAGATTTTCGTTATAATAATTTGTAACAGATGTTAACAACAGAAAATGCTGAGGAATACATAAAGCTTGTCAAGGAATTCTGTTTATACACTGGCGTGCAACTTCAGTTGGACTCATTTAGAGGTAATATTTTTGTTCACGAATTGTAGAAATAACCATGAGGTTTTCATGTCGTGAAAGGATATTTCACGAAAAAATATGAGAGAAGATTGTTGAGAGCACTTTGCGATTGAGTGTCGTAAAAGCAAAACTGATGTAATAACAACAGCCAACCAGAAGAAGGGAAAATACCCTGAAGAGCCAATGAGAAATCAAAGAAAAAACAGTCACACCGCCTCAAGCGCGGGAAACGCAGGCGATCAATTCGTGATTTTTGTAAATTTTACATATGACTGGTTGAGAGAGTGGTATGAGTTTTCTGGACCAATCACAGAGCGAAGTGGAGCAAAAGCAGAGTAATCTCGAATTTCTTTCGACACTCAATTGAAAATTGCTCTAGTTGTTTGGGATGATTGTTACGAGTTATTTAGATATAGTATTCGGTTGTTTTTCTTAAAGTTATTGTACAGTATCTTGGTGTTTCGATTGATGCTGCAAGCTAGCAATCGCTGGTCTCCGCAAAAGTGAACATGAAATACCACAAGTGGCAAAAGTAGTGGCGGAACTTACTTTTCAGAGATGAAATGGTTTGATCTGAGGTTGTAAAAGTTGATAAAATAAAACAGCAACAAATTAACAGGACAGGTAAGAAAACCAGTAATTCCTTCATTTGATAAGCGTTACCATCAACCTTCGTTTTGCAGACGGGTTCAACTCCGTGTTTCCAATCGAGAAACTTAGTCCATTCACTCCAGACGAGCTACAGCTAATGTTGAGTGGAGAACAGGTTCCACAGTGGACCAGGGAAGACATAATGAACTACACCGAGCCCAAGTTTGGATACACACGGGAAGCGCCTGGCTTTCAGAGATTTGTGAATGTGCTGGTTAACATGACTGGCGACGAGAGAAAAGTAAGAAAATAGTTCATGCTTTTGTGTAGCGTCTTTGCATGAATGGTAGTGTATTTGTCGTCGTTGGTTCGTCAGATCGCGTCTGTTAGAGGCGCGGTGGCATAGTAATTAGCGCGTTGGACCGTGAAGTAAGAGGTCTGGGTTCGAGTCTGGCCGATGCGATGAACGTGAGCGGATTGCGTTCAAAACGAGTGCTATACTACTTGAGGTTAATGCTTATGCAGCCGTATCAGCCTTTCTATTATTTCTATTTTATCTTAAACCTCTACAATTTTTTTTCCCATCAGGCGTTCCTCCAGTTCACCACAGGTTGTTCGTCCTTGCCTCCAGGCGGTCTCGCCAATCTTCATCCTCGCCTCACTGTAGTGAGAAAGGAGAGTGAAGGAGATGGCTCTTTCCCGTCTGTTAATACGTGCGTACATTACCTTAAACTTCCGGAATACTCTTCGGAAGAGGCCATGCGAGAGAAGCTCCTGGCAGCCACAAGAGAGAAGGGATTCCACTTAAATTAGGCCAGTTCGAGTCGACTCTTCCAAAAACATGTCACTGTAATGATTCGCGTGACATCATTAGAGAAGCCTTGCTTGCGGTTTCCGTCCTTTTGCCATGAATTTATTGTTTGTGTTTATCTTTCATTAGCTGTAGTAATCTTATGCGCCTTTCAAAATAGTCGCGTGTAATTGTGGATCGCTTATTCCTATATCGTGCCATGTAAATAGTTACCTTAACGGAAATTGTTGATTGGAAGGCGCTCTTTCTGTTTTTCTGTCAAAGCTGCTCATTGTGAACCGAGGCAACAAAGTTCAACAGAATTAAGGCTGTTTCAGTCACTTTACGGTGACTGATCACATTCGGGAAGGGGCGCAAGGCAAATATTTCAGCTGTATCATGATGCAGTGGGGAAGTTCACTCGTTTGTTTCAACTGTTTACCAAACTTACAACAATGTTGATTGTTAAATCTCTAGGTAGACATTTTCTTTAAAAAATATGTTGTTGCTCTATAAATAAGTAAATGCGTAATTTAAATTAAAAGAATTGTCAAGCGATTTCATTTGATTTGTCTGGTTTCTCAGTGTGCTACTTTAATTTAGCTAATTCAAGGAGAGTAGTTGAAGAAAAGGAAAATATCCAAACTCTAAAACGCAAAAGTTTGATTTCGATGTTGCATCTGATTGGCTGAGAGGCCGACGCGGTTGATCTACACCAATCAAGGAGCGGATTTAAGCAAACCCGATGGAAAGGACAAAGCCTGCATTATATTCTGCCTTTTTTCAGGGAAACAAACGCAAGCTTGCGCGAGGGGAGTGTTTTTGCACTTCTCTCCATGGGTAAATGTAATAAAATTACCCCTGTTCTTTAGCTACCTGGGACATATCGTCAGTCGACGACCAGGCCACTTAGCAACCACCTTGGGACAGGTGGCGTTAGCTCGACGCATTTGCGTATGGAGTGGATGGTTGGACTTTGAACCAAGTGCATAGTGGAGGTCGCCTGGCAAGGCGCGGTAACACAGTCGTGGGGTGTGCATCTTGGTTGTGACCGTAGTAAACTGGTCTCGCCCTTCGTTCTTCACAGCTAATAAGACTTACTAACCACGGTTTCACTCGTTTATTACACTAAGGAAGTCGACGAGATTTTTCGTTGGGAAAAATGATTCAAGAAATGCTTTCTTTGGATTCGTGATCCATTTTTTAGCGTGTAAAATGACGGATTATCTATTAATGAGTCAATAATAATAAAGTGTATGTCAAGAGTTCCTAATAACAAAGAAGTATTCCCGTTTGTATTGCAGTAAAGGTTTTAACATAATCTTAATAAAAGGCTAAAAAAAGTAATAATTATTTGCAATAATTCATAAAATTCTTTGTCATTTCTGTGGAAATCGTTCTAACATCTAGCTTAAGATGTGAACTCTCCTTAGCCGTACCATACACTTCTTTCACGACAAGTAAAGAAAATTTCATACTACAACAAAAAAATCTACACTGCGTTTTAACATCACTTAAGCTGAGCTCACTTCAGACAATTTACCATGCTATATAACATTAAGGGAAGGGGAAAAGGAGACGTAAACTAAACGGTACAAGGAAGAATTCATAGAAAGACAGATCATTGACGGAAAAAGATCAAGACATCTTTAGTTATGGTTTTACCTTTGATAAGACATTTTAGCTATAACTAGTTCAAACTTAAGTCTACCTTTTTTTCATTTTTTCCTCCGAATATAAAACAGGAAACATACAAAAAGTTGGGATCAATGTCAATGTCTAAGCAACTGCGCACTTACCCCCACTCTCCCCCCCCCCCCAACTCAACATGAACTCCAACTTATTACCAACTGACTGTTGTTGGGTTGAAGGGGGGGAGGAGTAAGGGCGCAGTTGCCCGTGACTGACATTGAACAAAACGTTCTTTAATATTTCATCTAGCACTGCTAAGGTCATTGTCATTGCAAACGTTTGCGTGACTAGTTATCTTGGAAACCAAAATGTCACGAAATCGCTTACCATAAAGACAAATACATACTAAGACAGGCTCTATTTACTTTTGAATTCTTCAAATTACCTCGCTCGCTGCAAAATTTTCCGTAAGATCAAAATTATGTCTTATGAAGAGCTTCGAACAAAATGTGGCATGGTTCAAAGCTTTTCGCGCAACGATCTATAAAATAAACTGAATTTGTTAAGTTCATAAGGAGTTGGTAATAATAGCATTTTTTCCTCAATAATTAATACTATGATACAGCCTGTAGGTCAAATCGCCGCAGCGAATAAGCCATGCTGATCTCTACGACAACAAATCTTCAAAATGCTTGTCTGTAAAAAATGCATTCAATTTCTCCTTCAACTAAGAAGGTCCACTACGGCACCGTCGTTATTCGGAGACACTGTGGAGGGAGGGGTGGGCAACTTTGTTGAGCCTATCATCAAGCCGTCCATTTGGCCTGTCCAAAAATCTAAAAAAGGGGAAAAATCACAAAGGAATGAAATCTAATATTCTATAAACCTTAAATTATAACTTTTAAATCCGTCTAACATTTAAGGCAATGTAAATGACAATGTTAAGGTTAGTTTTGCGCATGAAAGGAACCTACGCCTACACTACATAAGTATCGGAAGCGCTTCGGGTTCGTCCGGAAACGCTTCGAGTTCTTTCGCTACACAGACGCACCCTGATTGTTGATTGCATGGTTGAGATGTGGATTGTGATTTGTTTCCTTGACAGACACGCTGCTCAACAAGTCCAGCTCTGGTTTATTTCCTTCAGGTAAAGGAGAAGAGGCTGCAGAAGTGATATAAAACAAAATAAGAAAAAAATTGTGCATGAAATCCATATGACCTGATCAGTAAGGGAAGGTTCTTATGCCATTTTCAAATCGCTGTAACACTCTAACCACATCGAAAGGAAGTGTAGTACTAAAATCGTCTCGGAAAAAAGATGCATCAATTGTTCGCTCGCATTGATAGAAAGTTTCATGGCAAATTTTACGAAGGCAGGTTTCATATTAAATTGCATGAATCTTTTTCCTTCAGCCTTTGTTTAAAAGAAGAGTTTCTGACACATGGCAAGAGTTTAACCTTGGGACGCCTGGAGGGATCACAAGCAACTTGACGAGAAAAACACATTAATAAGCCGATGAAGACAACTATCATGAAGTGGAGGAAGTATTCCCTAAACAAAACTAAAATTATTAGAACTCACACATGAGGAATGTATGGTTATCGCCAAAAAGATATAACGGCAGGATCTTGAAAGAGAATGGTCACATTACTAATTTAAGTCGATGCGTGCAACCTGAGGGAAATTTCCTTCAACACAATTTGATTGGTTAGCTCGGAAAGAAGAGCAAAGAAATAATTCACTTCAAGACGAGGCGTTTGCTAGTAAGAGGAGGGGGGGAAAACAGGAATTAATATGGCGTTCAAGACATATGTTGTACCTGAAGTCCGCTCATCACTCTGAACCAGAGCAGGAATCAATGGAGATGCGGTGGGTTGCGACAGTGAACTGAATGTGCTGTTAGAGGCGTCCGTGTCACTCAGCGAAACACCTGACACCTTGTCACGTAACACATCGTTCACGCTCGTATCGCAACCGCTTATATCTTGCTCGTTTGACGAACAATTCGTGTTCGATAAATCCACAAGGGGAACAAAGTCCTCATCACTAAAAGTACCGTCTTGGTTTGGCTGCTGTTCCTCATCTGATACAGCCGTAACTGTGAATCGTGACAGGCCAGGATAGTCCGATGTTAGAACTTTAAGCTCTTGTGCAATATCCGGAGGGTTCTCCAACTGAATCAGCTTCGGCGAGCAAGATGCAGTCTCGTTTTCAACGTGAGACACCGCATCTGTTACGTGTTCTTTGACATTATGGATAATGCTGTCTGTTTCACTGATCCTTCCCTCCTCAGTCTGGCTTTCAGTAGCCAGCTCTCTTTCTTCTCGTTCTTTGGCTAAAACTTTGTTTCGCTGGCAATAGCTGTAGATGTCAGCGAGAATAATCCTCTGTGTTGTTTCCATGCCCTGTGAAAGACAAAAAAAGCCTTGAAAGATGACAAACTTGACACATCACAACTCCTTCTGCGTCATATGACATCCTCAGAAGACTTTCCTAAATCTCCGAACTTAGGTCTGAAAAAGTAAAGTTTATACGCTGCTTAGGTCCAACTCTGTTCACCCAAACTATACTAAACCTCAGTAGTTTGAGGTCATTCGGAGAGCAAATCATACAACAAATGAATACTAGGGGTAAGTTTCTTAGGAAACTGTGGTGCTGCGTCGATGGGGCTCATTACAAGATAATTTAGTCTCAACACCTATGTTGATAATGAAAATTAGCCACCGTAGAGAGTTTCTAAAGCTCACGCTTCGAGAGGAAGCCCTTCGTCTTTCCCGAACGGTCGAAACGCCAGCTTTAGAAACTCTTTAGAGTAGCCAGTTTACAACTTCTAGTCAACTGATAAGTACAAATTATCTTGAATATATGGTTGAACCTTAGTCGACCGTGTAGACTGGTCGTCTAGGTGAGAGTGGTGCTGCGGAGGACTGTGGACGGGATCATTGACAACCTGGGCGAAAGTCATCATCTGAGTCAAGAGAGGATTTTTTTTTTTCAGTCGAGCGTTTTAAATCTGGTTCGTAAAAACTGATTGGTCAGTTTTTCGTGACATTATTGGCTGCAAGACTCAGTTGGCGTAAGTCGCTCCAAATCGAAGTTAAATGCATTACTTCTCATCACTACTCATTGTTCATTCATGCAAATGTTTAGCATGAGAAATGGAGTTAGGTGAGAGACGCCCACGCTTTTCGTAGGAGCCCAATTAGTTATTTCAACGCACATCAGCACGCTGGTACAGCAAGCTTACCGGCTCTTTTTTCAGGTCCTTGTCCAGGTCTATCCGCACAAGGGACTTGTTGACTTTCAGTGACAACGACAGAGCCATCAGCCCTCCAACATATGGGTCATTGTCACGGAGGTCCACTCTTAGAATAGTCTTGCTTTCTGCGACTACTTCAGCAAGTGCAATTATTCCTGCAACGGCAGAAGACTGGAAATTAGCCGCAGAAACAGATTTAAAAAAAACTACCTTGACAAACGCGAGGGGTAGAGGGGGGAGCGGAGCTCATTAGAAGGCCTTAGGAGAAACTAAAAGTTTCAGACGTGGTATTCGCAAGAGAGAAGAGCTTATTTAGAGAGAAGGAGCATATCTGGGTGTTTATGGTAATCGGTGTTGTGAACGTACATTTGTTTAGAACAGACTTAAACAATTCTTTGCCTTTAGGGTCGTATCTCGGTAAAATTACTGGACGTTATATTCTGTTTCTGTCGCCAAAACATTTGTTTTTCCAATGTAGGAATGAGAAAAATTTACGGGAACTCGGTGAACAGTCGCTAGTTTGTACCTCTCACTCGCTCTTCCTAATAAGAGACGTGCAACGCAAACAATGTCCCACTCACACCAGTAAAATATGTTAAGTTAACCAGGTTTAACTGAATAAGCAGCAATAAAAGATTTACCAAGGGTTCAAGTAGTCACTAATGTCATTGTGCTAAATTTGAAGTCGACAAACATCAGCTTTCAAGTAATTTGAACGAAGAAGACAATTTCAAACTGTGTTCGACGACAAAAACTGTAAAACATGTTTTTGCTTTGTTGTTAAGGTCATTATAAGTTTTTTTCCTTTACCTTCGCTAGAGAGTCTTGTATTCAACAGTCCAAGTCTTTCAAGAGAGTGGTTCCTCAAAAGACCCTCCTTTAATGTGTGCATTCCCTCGTTAGTCAATCGATTGTGTCCGAGATTAAGAGTTTGAAGAGAGCTGGTGCTTACCTAAAACACAAACCATAAATTTACTTTGGTCATAAACATATCATACAGTAAAAACCACTTACTTTAAGCTTAGTTCACTTTTAAGGTCAGCCTTTGTATCCAGTTCTACCAGAGCTTATTTTGGCCTCCATAAATTGACACGACACTAAGGTGAGTCACTACAAAAACTCAGGTCGGACTAGGGATTTAGTAAAGACATGTACTAACTCACCAAAGCATTAGCCAGGAACATTGCTCCATGGCAAGTTAGTTGGGTATTCCACAGCACAAGTGTCTGTAGTCCACCATGAGGCTGTTCAGCCAGACCCTCACAAATATAACCAATACCCATGTCCTGCAAAACAAAGAGGTCAGTTTGAGGTCATTTTAAAGAACACTATCACAGAAACTGAGGTGTCAATAAAATGGATTATATAGTTACATCTTGTGACATAAAAGGATAAAAATTCATTTTATACATGCTAAGTAGCACAGGAAACATCCTAATGGTGAACTAAAACATCCATTATCAATAGATGCCATTTAAAGTACCAGACAAAATAACTACAGCCCAGCCACTCCCTGGGCAGTTAATGCTATCCCAAGGATAAATCGCTATGCAGCAGATAAGTGTTATTAAAGCATGCCGCGCTGTCAGCCAGACAGAGATCTATGTATTGGATAGTGTTATCCACCCTTTCAACGGCTGGGGCCAGAAAAGCAATCAATTTTACAGAGAGTCAACAAATGAAAACAGCTTGACTCAAGCACAAAAACACATCTTCTCAAGTCATGCATGATAGTTCTGAAGACATGGCACATGTCCTCCAAGACTGATCAAACTGCATCCTGAAGCAAAACCTGAATTCAAGAACATGATGAGCATGAATTACTGACCCTAAAAGGAAAAATACTATGTTATTACATGTAGTATGTCTTACCTGTAAAGGATTATTTCTTAAATCAAGCAATTGAAGATATCCATTACCCTTCAACATGGCACCTAATGACTGCCCATCTGGTGATGTGAGTTTGTTGTCTCCCAGGAACAAGTCTTTGAGATTCTGGTTAAACTTTACTGCACTGACTAAGAGGCAAGATTCAGACCAACACAAATTTAGGTATTTTAAATAATTATCTGATAGAAAACAAAGTAGACTATGTTACTGATTACTTGGTTTAGTTCTCCTTTCATACAGCTACAAATTATGAGAGATCAAAAAAGATTATGGCACTTTCAAACTAATAGCCTATTCACACCTACAAAACATGTTTGGTTAAACTGATTTTTACTCAATGAAAATCATAAAGAGAGAACTGGAAAAACTTAATTTTCCATAGGATTCTTGAAAGTACTTGCTAACTTGCATTTCCAATGTGCTATATTTTAAGTAGAAAAGTGTTAGGTTAAGTTGTTTCTACCAAGAAAAAAAATTAAATTGTGTTTAACAAAACAACTTTAAAACATATTTAAGCTTTGGTGTGAATGGGATATAGGTTAGTTAACAATCACTTAAATAGTAAACTTTATATTAAAAGAACATCATCCACTAAAAGATCACATTTTATTTTATTTTCATTTTATTCCCATTTATTATCACTCATATCATTAAGGTCCTTAAGACAAAGAATTTTAGATTTTCCATTTAACAAATAGCTTCTATATTGCCATTCATCTGTACAGTTCTAGTTCACAAATGATGTCAAAATGTGGTAAGAATGCAAAGTGGCACACAAGGCACAGCTGTGTGAGTCATTAATGTTTTTACTACATTTTGGCATCATCTGTGATCTATTACTGTACAGACACACAGCAACATAGAGTCTATTTTTGTTTAATATGGTAAAAAAGCAAAATGTTTTTAACTGCAACATCATGCATACATCTGTCTTCCAACAGATCAGTAGTAAGCACCAAGCAAAATGCATGATTGTGTAATTCAGATTATCATATCATACAAAAAAGAGGACAAGAGGGCATACTTATTAGAGGATCCACAATACGCATTCCCTCTCTCCCAGTCCATAGCATCACAAGACAAAAAAAGGCTACAAGCACTCTTAATAATCCCTTCTCAAAGCAGTCTTTTCTTTTTAAGATTACTATACACAAACAACACACAAACTGTTACAGGATGAATGTAGATGTTACGTACCCAGCAGAAACAGTGGTCTCCCTGACAGATTACAACCCTCCATGTGCAACACACTGAGACAGCAGTCAAGCCTGAGGGTGCGCCCCAAGAGAGGAAGAGCCTGTTCTGTCCAAACTGTGTTACGTATGTCCAAGTATTGTAAACAGGGAGTCTGAGGAGGGAAAAACATAATTTACATGGTGCAGTCTTCAACATGTGTAAGGTAGGTTTGATACACATCTGTTGATTCCCAAACCAAACAATATCTCTCAAAAGCTCTCCAAACACTATTTACCTTTTTTAAAGTTCTACTAACAGCTTGCCATCCTCTGATCTTTATCTTGCTATTGTATGCCATGTTTAGGTTGCATGTTGATTTGTAGTATTCAATCATTTCCAGCAGTGAAACAGCACCCTACAAATTACCAGCCATTTTGTTCACAAAATAGAAAAAATTATGAATTTCAAAACAAAACAATAATCGTAATTTATTTCAAAATACCATGTAAAGGAGAGAACAATACACGGAAGTAGAGCCTCCTGTACAATCAATTCTAAGGATTGGGAAGTGACTGCTGGAGTGCATTAATTTCCCCCTCCATTGTTTCTCTACAACCAATTGCCATTCCATTGTCTGGAATTTATGGTGTTGATTGTAAATAGCACCAAAGTTTAGTGTTGATTATGTATTGTTAACTTGTGGAGAAATTAGTATGATCACCTTTCACTACATAGTGTTATGTAACTAGCAGTATAAATATATTCTGTTGTCCATGTTATTTTCATTAGGTCAAGTTAAGTGGCGACTAAAGATCTTTCATGTTCCTTTTAAAACATTGTTCTTTGCTGAAACACAACAGCATTGCCACCCAGCAAGGGGAAAGTAAAGTCAGCAACGTTGACCCAAGCGGCCTTGTTGCAGCTTATTCCAGTTTCCAAGAAGCCTCAGAGAGTATGGCCAATTCCCTTTAATGGTGCCAGTCCATCACAGATTACCAAACTGCAGTTTGCCAAGTATCCCAATAGTTCATTTCATGAAGTTAACCTTTATTTACTAAAGAAAGCCTTGCATTCATTTCTCTCTTGCACTCATTCTTCTCTTGCACAGTGTATTTATCATATACTCTAAATATGAAAATGGACATATTTCTAGTGATTATTAAACATAGAAAAGCAGAACTTCCTGCGGACAAGAGCCATGGCTTGGAATACAATGACTGTAAGAGAAGCCACTTCTCATGCAATTCACATAATTTATACGACAAAAAAAATACAAAACAAATCTAAATGAACTTACATCATCCTCAAGTCCTGTGTTTTCAAGATCCAATGTCTTGGTTCTCACCCTTCTGAACACTTCCTCCAAAGCCTCACAGTTCCTTAGGTCAAGTTTAACACCTACAAGTCAAAGAAGCTGTTAACAAAAGCAGTAGAAACTGAAATTTTGACAGTTAATTATTAAAACAATTTAGGGCAGTCTATTTACGGGCACAGTACCTCTCAAGTCGATTACATCTATTCTGTCTGCAAAACTCTCACAAGCCTGCGTAAAAGAAAGATTTTTATGAGTCAAAGCAATGAATGCCGTGAAAGAGACAACTCATAACAGTAACTCAGACCTAGATGCATTAATCCGATATATTTCTGGTTTGAAATAACCAAATTTTCCCAAAACTGTCTTGATTACAGGTCAAGGAAAAATTCAAACTATGGGCAAGCCTACCACAAGTCTCTTACAGTGTATATCTGAGTGGTAGTGCATTCACAGTACTAACTAAAACATCCATTCCAGGTCATAGGTTCCACTCCTATTGGGAACACTCAGAGTTCTTTTTTCTGAGTATGCCTGTGTCTTTTAATGAATAATACCATCTTTCACTAAGGAGACGAATGGATTCAAACCCTTTTCTGAGGGGCACTCTGAACAGAACTTATAATTTACTGTTCCATGACCTTTGAAGTGCATCTGCCATTCACCGTAAACAGCTTCACGATTGTGTAAAGCACAGAAATATACAGAGGCAAGAAAGCTTTGTTTTAAAAATACCTCAAGCTGTTTAATGAGCTTTTCACAAGGTTTAATCTTCAGTCTGATGCATGTACTTCTATAGGCATCTATTACTTCTTTGCTGCTGTGATGTCCAGCTGAAATGTAAGAACATTATGACAAATTTATTTTTAAGAGGAGAGGACAGACAGAAGACTCTTGAACTGATAAGCCTTGGAACCAATGGATCTCTTGAATCTCTCTGGCTATATGTCATTGTGAAGAAGTTGTGGTCTTACTCGTTTCAGCAAGTCTCAAAAAAGACAAAATTTGCAAAAAATTTTTGTGGGTTAGGGAAACAAAAACATACTCTTTTAAGTGACACTACACTACAGAGCTCCTTACCACATCAATTGCTTTGAAACTTAAGATGGCATGTATTTTAAGGGACATGCAAAGAGAAAGCAAAATTCACTTTTTGGTGAGTTAAAATCATTGACCCAATTATGCCAATTAACCTGTCATTATTTGGTTCAAATTTATCAATAAACAAACAATACATGCATTAGTAAATATTAAACATTGATAAGCAAATAAGACCCAGGTTATGGAACTAATTTTGCACTGCAAATACCATTCTGGCCTTGGCTATATCTATCAAGTATCTAAGGAGCTTGCTTACAATTGCCCTTTCAATTAGAAAATGCTAATGATGTGGGTTTTTCATGGACAGCACATTGCTTAAGGTTCAAATGCACTTCACACCTTTTGGCAGGGGGAAATTTTTGCCACAGTGCATGTGACAGTTTATAAAGAATGGGAAAATATCATTTGGCAAATGCCATCAATTTCCTAAGAGAAAAAAAGACAGAGTTACACCTCCAAGAACTCCAAACCCTGCCATTTGCTATAAGCTTTTACAAGGTGTTTTTTTTTCTATGAGGATTAGACAGTTTGAAGGTCACAAATCACTCATGCCCTGTAGGAATCCACTGAAACAATTTGCCCATTCAGTTTTTTTTTAACTTTCTTGTTCAATTAAAAATTACAATGTATTTCATGAGGAAAAGGTTTCAACTGGGTTTCGTAACCCTGAGTTCCAAAGTTTATCATGAATATAAATGAAGATTGAGTACTTTTGGTTTCTGAATGCTTGATTTTGATTGCTGGTTATAACACACTGTAATCGTGGTTGAGCCTTCAAAGATATATCGAACTTTGATAATATCTTTAAAATATTTCATTCCATTTTTATTTCAATCAGAAGATAAATTGATTTTTTTAATTGTTGACATTTTCTTAAGCATTATTTCCAGCAGCAATGCAGTCAGGGGCCTGAGGTTTTCTTCATCAATCCCAAACAAAAAAGTGAAAAATTATGTTATCATTTGGCCAGTTTCAGATTAACATAAATTTGGGACTATGTAGTAAAATAATGCGCTCACAGATTTTTCATTTTCCGTTCCTCGAAAAATGTTGGAGACCTTTCTAAGAAGGGAAGTAAAATTCCACATTTCATCATTGCGGTTTAAACAAATCAAGCATCAAAGAAAATACGACCACCACAACGAACGTCTGCTTATCACATGAAAAAATAACGTACATATACCAACAATTAGAGAAATACCGCCTGAACCGGAAATTTGCTATTCCTTCATACATTTCGTGTTCTCGTTTTCACGATTTGCGCTCGATGTCGCGTAATACTTCGGGCAAAATGCCAGTACTGATTCATTAAGCTTTTGAAGTACATAAATGAATATATAAACGAGATTTAAAGAGCGAGAAGTTCATTCCCAATTACTGCCCATTATAAGCGACTAAAATGTTACGCTCACCGCTATACTCAAAGACATAAACGAGTGATAACGAAAACGTTCTTCAACCCGGCTTCGGGAGCAAATAGTTTGCAAAAAAATAAGCCATGCATACAATAGAAAAAAATGCAAGACAAACCAAGTCACGCAAATCAGAGCTCACCAATTTAAAGCACGAAGACCAATATTTACATTTTTTTAAGTCACCCTATGGAGTGAAGGCACACTGGAGCTCAACTAAAATTTATATTAACGCAAGTCTATTGGCATATATTGATGTGCAGTTCACCATAAAATGAAATCATCGAGTGCTTTGGACTAACCATTTTCCCACGGGTCAACTGGGTCCACAGCCCGGACTAGAAAGGCATCTTCAGGGAAGGAAACCTTTCTTGAAAGCTTCTTCTTCCGACTGGTTCGATGATCCTGCCGACGTGCAACTTCACGTATACCGCCTTCGCAATTACTCGGTCCACCGCGAGTTCCTTCCTCAGATGCCAAAACATCCTCACCTGTTTCCATAATTACTCATGGCTTTAAAATCAAATCCATCATAAGTAAGTAGCAAGGTAATAAAACCAAGGAAACTTCCTGTTTTCCAGTACCGAGCCTCAACTTCTCGAGGGAGCCATTTTGAAAGACACCCTTGACGTGGAGGACTGGGCTTGAATCACCTTCTTCATCGTGCGTTCCGTGACATGTGTTATACGACGGGAACGTGAATGTGATAACTTGCGATGACATAATATACCCTAGTGGATGCTCTTTGCAAGGTTAGCATCAAATTATAGGCTATGAACCGTTAGGAGTCTTTCGCCCTCTGGTGTTTTATACAGGTCCAGTTTTCAAAATCTTATTTGTCCCATCCTAACTACTTCGTACTTCCAAACACAATTCAAAATGACTGCCTCGTATAATTATACATTTTTTCTCATCGGACCGACCAAAAGCTAAAATCTTCGAATCTGTTTTCTGTTTTCTTCGAATCTGTTTTTTTTTTCAGCGCCATTCACAGCAGAGCAGAAAAAAGTTAATGCGCCTTAAATACTTAAATATAATTTTTTTTATGAATAAAGAAAAAAAATTCCTTGTCATGGGCTTGCGTTGAAAATACAAGTCATGTCAGACTGAAGTTTATAAACATGATATTAGATTCATCCATAATTTTTTACATATTGCTCACGTTTTCAATTACCTCTGTGAAGCTGCTTTATATCGTTTTTCCATTTTTGTTGAGTTAGCTTAAATTTATGGGCTTGTTTTTATTATTGTTAAGGTTATACGGAATTACCTCAACGGAATTCCCATCCTTCGCCAACACAATATTGCGTGAGGAAATTTTGTGTCAATTACACAACCAAATGAAAGCTATTACCCACACTTCCTTGCAAGTGGACGCTGTGTTTTACGCCATTTTCTCCTGAACATCTCTTAGGTGCCTTGGCTGATGTTCTATAAACAGAGCTCTTTCGCGGGCAGAGTAGTCTCTGCCGAAGCTACCACCGCTTATCAACCACAGGTTAAGTATCAATTTACTGAAAATCTTTAGTTAGATTGTTAATTGCTCACACAAATTAAGTTTTAAATATCAGTTTTTAAATATAGTTTCTTAACATACGATAATATAACACTTAACAGTTTTCGACCCGGATTGTTTAATTTCTTTAGGGACTTGGAAAATATTCAGAGCCGAAAGCAGGTCCAGTTTTCGAGACTCCAATGTCGTCCTCTTCAGGAACTTTGGGTGGAAGTAACGTTCGTCAGTGGCAGGAGACCTTTAAGGTAATATAAAGAAAGCAGTCGGAGACATTTTTCGACAACAAGCTTATATCAACGATCATTGTATATTGGCTTTATATAGGTTGCTCGTGTGTAAAAGACGAAAAAATCATCACTTTTACTCAATACAGGAGGCTGTAATTGATCATAATATTTATATCCTTGTACTAGTCATGTCTAGGAAATAAGAAAAGCCGCATTTAACTCTGTAAGATTAACCTCTGGGAATTTTGTCTCAGTTACCTCTCAGAGACCATGTAGTAGATAAAAATAGAAAAACAAAGGGTGAGGTCATAAAATGAGCCTAATAACCTATCTGGCCAGAAATCATCCCATTTTTTCACACAGAACAGTTTCCAACCGTCTGTTGGAAAAATTAAACCATAGTAATTACAGTGACCCAATCATAACAAAGGTTATCATTAGCCAATGAGAACTTAAAATGAAAACAAACAAACCACCAAAAGAGCTAGAAAATACAATTGACCACTTGCAATATTGTTTTTAGTCTTTCATCTGATTAATTGAAATGAATGGGGCTAGCTTTCCGGACCAATCACAGAGCAAATTTGATGAAACCATTGTAATTTCTGACTATCTTTTACACTCATGTGAAACCTTCTCTAATGGTATGAAAAGAAGTATTTCGTCTCCCCTTGGGTGGGTTGCTAATCCACCACTCATTACACTTCAGCCTTTACCAAGTTTATTCAACTGTTCACTATTACCAATTTTCATTCCTGGTCGGCATTCCTGGTCGGAGAGAGATTGTGTGAGAGTCAGAGCTTGAACCTGAACACTAAACATTAGGCTGCTATGTTTTCCCCATCAATGAAGCTTACTATTATTTAGTGCAACACGTCCTTTAAGAAATGATTTTTTTAGAGTGAAGCTAGTCTATAAATGTTATATTCCCTCTAAGAACTGAACAACTTAGCATTATTAAGTTACCAGAGATATGGTAGACCACTGATTTTACACCAAGGACTCCATAACTAGATATCAAACTTTTTTATATGAAGAGTAACATCCAAAGATACAAGTAGCTACCTTGATCAGTTTGAATCATGTTTTAATTAAAGCAGTAGTCTGTACTTTAGCCAAGTGCCTCACCCACGGGGAACTTATCCCTCTTTCCATAGCATGAAGCTACAAGGGGTACACTTCTCCCCCCTGGATGGGATGCCACTCCAACACAAGGCTATCCCCCAGGATTTTACCAGGCTTCCCTGACATTTTGCTTGTACCCATTGATGCTCCTGGGTTAAAAGAGATACCTTGAGAGTGAAATGTCTTGCCCAAGAACATCACACATTGACAGGTCTCAAACTCTGAACCCTCAACCCAGAATCCAGTGAATTAACCATAAGGCTACCATGTCTCCCACTCATGTTTTAGACACAATTTTCCCCTCTTTTTTAATTACATATTATATTTCCTTGTACAACTCATGACATGCAAGACAACTATGACTAAATATACATTGACATTGAGGAAAAAGACACTATGATTATCTTTAGAAAAGTGAGCATGTTTAGCACTATAACAACCCTGTACCTCTTGAATCACTATGCTTTAACTTCTAACAATTTATTCTTGATTTATTTTTGGTTTTGATAGCAATCCAAAGCTCCAGTGTATCTGCTGAGGGGTACAAGAGATAAGATTATCTTTAGGGGTCTTATGGGTGTTCTACCTGTTGGAATGGGTGTTGCAGCCTACTACTACTACATGATGGCCACTGGTAAACTGAAGAGAAAGGAAAGATGAAAGTGACTGGAGTCCAAGCTAATTTTCATCATTTAAAACTACTTCTGTCAAAATTTGTGCATTTTAGAAGGAACTTCATTTGCTGCTTTGATTGATCTAACTGAATACTAGTCAAAATATATTCATTCTCCAGTGCTATTTTGGTGCAGAATTGTTGTTGGAACTTTATGAAGGATTAATTTGTAATATAATAGACACCTCTATGCTTCTTTTTCTTTACTTGAGGTTAGTAATAATAATAAAGTACTTTTAACTGACTGTATATGTTTTTTCATTTTTTTTATTGAGAGAAACTTGAGGTGCTCGTTGTGAATTCTCATCTCTCTATGCATGCAAATCATTGACAAATTCATGAAAAAAAGTACAGACAATCTTGCATAGCAGTTCCTATTTTGGCATATGCATAAAGAAATGTATGTAGTACTTGCAATAAGAAAAGAAATTCATGCAGTGATGGGATGAATGGTGATTACTTGGCTTTAATGGGATTCACAATTATCAATTATTTGATGAAGCAGTAGTAATTCATCGAGCTGTGATGAGGCAAAGAATAATTGTACTACAGAAAAATCCTGATAACTTGAACCCTCATGAACTGAAACCTTGCTGTGACTCAAACCAAATTTGATTTCCTCTGTATTTCCATCATACATTTACTGCAATTTTACCCTTGCTAACTCAAACCCTTGATAACTCAAACCCTCTGTAACTAAAACCTCCCTCTAATTGGGAGCAATTTTAATTTCAGGACATCCTCTATACATATTTTACCCCTGATACCTCCTACGGCATGTTGAACCACGTCTGTCAATACATGACAAACTAAAACAAACAGTCTGCTGCAGTCCAAAACAAATTACATTATGTCCATTACAGTTTCCGCGGTTTTCTGTTACATTTTCACCCAACTTCTCTATGATGAGATTTGATGAACATGTATCCTGTTTGAAAAGAAAAAACAATTTTTGTAATTTTCCAGTCTTTCCAGTAACTCCTCCTTTGTTTGCTGTCCGCAAGGGATAAGGCTCTGAAAATTAGCCCTCTGGAAGCGAGATGGCATGGAGTCTTCGACAATCATGCGCACGCAAACTGTTTGACGTCATAATGAGAGTAAGTTATTTCTCCAGAAAGCGAAGATGTTTGGCGTGAGGGGAAAAGTGAAAGCGTGCAATTTTGTACACAACGACGAAATATGGTAAGTCTGACTTTTTTTTTGTGGTCCCTCATAAATTTCCCCAACTGTAGGCGATATAAGTGCCGAGCAATTTGGTTAGAAATTTCATTTTTGGAGTGGATCGGTTATAAATCGGCAACAATGATGACTGTGGTATCCTCTACCAATATCCAAAAATTGACTCAAGCCATTTTTTGTGGTGAAAAGTTGCAGACGACTTCGAGTCGTTTTGCGCCCAAAAGCAAACTTTTCATTTCTCTTAAGCTCGATGGTCTATTGGTAGCCAATCAAAATAGAGAGAAATACAAGGAGCCAATGAGAAACGAAATAAATGAGTATAAAAAAAGTTAAGCGCGTGAAAGGTAGTCGATTAATTTATATTTACATCTGATTGATTGAGAAGGTAGTGAGAGTTTTCAAGCCAAATCACAGAGCACTTTGAAGAAAAAAGAGCGTATTGTGTATACAATTATCTTACTTTATGTTCACTTTTCACCAGACGCGGCATTAAAAGAACTTCGTTTGTTACATTATTCATCAAAGATTTGTAATGTCCGCTGATACCGATTCCAACACCAAAAAAGTACCATCCGTCTTTTAAGTCGCTCTTTGGCTACAAATTGGTGTCCATGCTCTGGCTTTGCCAAAGAAGTTGTGGAATTACTACTCAAAAGAATGCCCTCCGTCGTTCCCCCACCACACCAAGATTTTCAAGGCAAAATCCCCTTCCCGCCAACCCCCCCCCCCCCCCATATTCTTTTAACACCGGAATTTCTCTTTACCTGAAAAAATGTTTCTTGTATTCTTTATTTTTCAATGGATTACAGGAAAGATCATGTAAATAGAGAACTCCTCTCTCAGAGGCGATGGCCGGATAAGTGGGGATTTCTGGCTAATGAATACCATCGGGTAAGCATGATCAGTAGAGCGCCCTGCACGTCACTGTGTAGAGGGACGGAAAATATCAAGTAGGGAGCATTCAGGCTGACAGAGTTACGTCAAAGCGCGAGAGTACGGATAACTGGATCAAATACTATTGAGATGCAAGGAAACATTTTCAAAAGAGCTGCATTGTGATTTTCTGCTTCGTTTTTCACGTGTGATGTAACAAAGCTATGGCCAATTCGTCAAAGCACATAATTAACAAAAACAATGTCCTCGCTGGTGAACTCCCGAGAGTGAACTTTTCATTTCTTATTAGTACTCATGCTTTTGCGCGTAATATCTTTTGGAACATTTCATTGAAAATTTCAGACAACGTTCCTTTCATACCATTGCGATTTAGTTACAGCTCGAGACACTGAGAATCGGCCAAGATGAGTTTGAGGTGGATGAAGAACGTAAACAAGAAAGCCTGGTGACTAGTACAGAGAGCGAAGAGAAAGATGGTACAGAACAGGCTCAGGTGTTGCTTGGCAACGCCAACAGGATGCCATTTCCAGAGACCACGTCACAAATAATTGGACGGAAGGCCGAGATGTCGCAAAGAAACGAGATCGAACGCAATGCTCGTGGAAAGCAAGACATAGTTAAGTTATTCAAATGGCCACGTGAGGGTTTGTAAAGGAATAAGACATCCGAAGTACAAAATAAACCGTGTTATGAACTGAATCCTTTTTGAGACTTTCTCTAATATACCAGTGTATGAAAGCGAACCTAATTTACTCCCAAGTTTTTGTAGTAGCAAAGATATTGGCCTGTAGATTTGCCCATGTCTGGTTTTTTAATTTGCGAAAACCACGACTCCTCCTTTCTTCCGCTAAATGTGACACCTGGAAATTTATTACAAGGACTAGCAATTTGTTCCTCGTTTTAGTACTACCTGAAAGAACTTTGAAAAAATATGGCAAAATTTGCCTTTAAAAAGTATCCTGACAAAATGTTAATTTTATCATCAGCATCAATATCCATTGGAGGGCTTTTCGATTGAGTGTCTAAAACAAGGTAATCACAACGGTCGATCAGAGTAAGAGGAAATAACTTTAAGAACCAATGAGAACGCAGAGTGAAAACCACCAAGCTGCCTCAAGCGCGGGAAAAGGCGAGTGACCATGTCACTTCCGATTGGTTGGGAGAGCGGTGCGAGTTTTTTACCAATCACGGAGCGAAGTAAAACTAAACCAAAGCAATCTCGGATTACTATCGACATTCTATTAAAAATTGCTCTATACGGTCCAAGTAACAGTGAATGCACCCGACTTAATGAGGTTCTCTCCTATTTTCAAGTTTCTGATCTCGTTACTTGGTGGTAGATTTATCCAAGGTCGTTCTCCTTTAACAGCATCATCTCCCAGCCATCGTGTAGAGAAAGCTCGGCGAGGCGTCTCTAGATTATTGCCATGCGCACCGTGAACTGTTTTCATGTGGAAAACAATGCAGTCTCCCGGCTAAAGAAAAAAAAATAGATGAAATATAGAGATCATCATCGGCTGCCTTTCTTAGCTTGATGGATATTTTATTTCAGCCGGGAGAAAAGCATTCACATTACAAAAGTGCTGTGACACTTAGAGGAATACACGGGAATGTAATAGGTTCGCCGAGAACTGAAGAAGTTTCCAGTTACGTGATAATGAAATCTAAGAGAACATTGGGTCAACTAAATCTAATTTAGAGGCCTCTTACAAAAGATTCCCAATCTCCTTGGCACCGTTATTTCAGTTTTTTTAAAAAAACTCAAGCTATCTAGTCACTAACTTCGCAGTTAATTCAATGTGGTAAATGTTGTGGAGTTAAATGATGCTGCAATGTTTGCTTACGTGGGCAAAATTCATGACGCAGGATTGGCGATTTCAGCATCTTTCTAGGGCCTAAATATAAATGAGATCTGAACAATCAACTTCTAAGTGATTTATCCGGTGGATTTCGCTATCCACCCTTCGAAAAATCAGCGTTAGATTGACAACAGTAGGTTTTATTCGGACGGCGGGGGGAGGGTGAGGGGGGTTTTCTAAGGGCTAACCCACCTCCATATTCCAGGACAAGACTTGATATTGGTCGTTTCCATCAACATCTGGTGTCGAAAGAAATTCATCAGCTCTCTTTTCTTTTCCAGGCTTTGTTTCGTAGGACGTAAAAGGAGGGCCGTCAAAATGAACAGGTTTAAAGTAATATGGAAACTTATGAGAACCTTTCACAAGACGAAGACAGGTGTGTTCGGAGACTGGGTCCACTGGGAGCCACACAGAACAAACCTGAGTAAGCAAATATCTTTTTATAAGAACAAAAAACGATAAAATCACGACCTCCAAGGCTATGCCAAATAATTTGATTGATTTTTTTTATAATGACCATCATTATTCTGAATCTTCAGCGGTATGAGAGCAGAGATTGTGACGTGTAAAAGTAACCCGGGATCATTTGGGATTGCATTGTTTTGATCGGTTAAGAAGATTCACGCCAACCTCTCGACCAATCAAATGCAAAACTAAACTTTGGTTTCTCATTGGTTCCTTTTGACAATTTGGTCTGATCGGCCGTTAAAATAATTTGGTTTTTGTTTGACGATGCTCAATCGAAATACTGTGCTCTATCAAGTTTTTATTCCTTTCCTTGTAAAAATTGTTTCAGCGCATTTATATAAGTCAAACAGAACTTACATAATTATTCCTAAACCGTAGTCTCGTACCCAGACCTTTCAAGACCAAGCGGTTGTACTTCTCAGTTAAAGTTACAAGGTAAGATCTGGGTACGAGATCAGCTAAACCGACCATAAATCACAGGTTACACTTGCCTGTTGTCCATCAATCTCATAATAAGCCTGATCCTGGTGCCATGGGGTTTGTTTGGTTGATCCGCTGTCTTTCACGATCACGTGATTGGAATACAGCGCAGCTACCTAAGGAGATTAACAATTGACAATAAAGCTGAAAATGTGGTGACATCTCTCGCAAATGACTACTAAACGCCAAGCAATTAAGAGTGGCATTTAAATTTACAGGAGCACGTGTTGAATAAAGATATTTTATTGTACAATTACAGAGGTGAAATCTGGAGGGGGAGGAAAGCGCGATAGGATTTCTCTTCTCCATACCCCCATCTCCATTTTTTCTTCTCCCATGTTCCGTGCAAACACCTGCCACAAAGGATGGGTACCATGTGTTAAGAACGCTTTTAATTAGGTGTGGAGAAAAAAACTGGATTGCTCTTTGGTTTTGCTTTGCTACTTTTTGTAAAGAGGTCTGGAAAAACCGCACCGCGGAAGGATATGGTTAGCAGTTTCCAACGCCAAAACAAGTCGGTGTCATGCAAAGCAAACTGGCGACTCCCTTACCGAAGACTGAAGAATTCGTCCTGTTATTTCGCCAACTGGGGAATGGCGAATGAACTCCTCGTATTCAGGAATATTTTCCCAGTTGCTGTAATCGTGAAAGAAGAGAGGCGTGTGGCCCTTACGTCTTGTCATATCGGATGGGTGGAGCCTATTGAATTCAATCCCTCTTCGCAAGAGATCAATCCATCTATGACTGAAAACAGCTCTTAAACAAAGAGCCCCATCCTCTTGAAAATGAAGGATTTCCTTCTCTGTGATCGTGTTTGGTGGCAATCTTTCCATTCAACTTTCGTGGTACACTTAAAAGAAAATAGAAATACATTCTCATGGATATCTCAGAACAAGTTTTAACAAAACATGTTTGAGACAAAGGCTAGGTTCCCCGTAATTCACTAAGCATGAATGAGGTTCATTTGTCGACAACGACTGATATCTGAGTGAGAGGACGACAGACCAAAATGCAACCTAAGACAATTTTGATTTGTACATTCGCAAAAACAACAATTGCTGGTTTTCAGTGTCACGCCATTCAAAATAGATCAAAATAAAAAATAAAAACCGTTCAATCGATTTAGTCTAGAATCTGGAAATAGAAAGAAGCTAGATATGTAAAGACTCTCGCCAAGATTCATGTCACAGCAATTTTTCTTACGGAAGATATGAGGAGAAACGTTTTTCCCAAATTTATAGAGATTTGTATGGAGCCGCCATGTTGGTGCCCACCTAGATGGGCACCAACATGGCGGCCGGAAACCAGCAGAAACATCTGTCACTGAGTTTTGCTACAAAAGCGTGAATTTATCTCTCTAAGAACTCATAAACGTAACAATAATACTTTATTCTAATACAAGAACTGTTCAGATAGCTGAATTTCCCTAAATAAGTCACCTTTTAAACCAACATAACAGCTCTCTCGCTCGTCATGTAAAGGCCACGTCACGCAAAAGCTTAGAAATTCAAGAGTAGTCTATCACTAAACCAAGAACCCATTTGGAGTGAAAATTTGTCTGAATATTAGTTTTTAGCTGCTCTAATACATCATGAAAGTAAAATCTCAGGAGGGTCAATAGTTCTGAAGTCTGAAATTTAGTGACGTCACGTGAAAACCAGCAATACCAACAAACATAGAAAAAAAAGGAATCAATAAAATCCTGCTCATCCCAAACTTGAATACAAACTCGACCTTTTAGGATCTGACTGGCAATCCCACCCACTCATCCCCCCCCCTTTCCTCCACTTATAACTGCGTTGTAACAGAACAACACCTCAAAAGCATTTCATCGGAAAGCTGATGCTACCGGAATTTCATTTACTCGTTGATTCGATAGTTGGTCGGGATGACAAATGGAATCTTGTGAAAAGCAAGAAATGCACGAGGTACAACTTTGTCCCCAGGGTCCTCTCTCTTCCCCAAGGGAGGAAGAGAGAGGACCCTGGGAAAGAGCTTGGGATACCTTGGATTTAGATTTCGTTACAAGTTAGATTTTAAAGACAATTTTTACGGTGACAGTAATTCACGATTCAATCCCTTTCAAATTCTTGGCAAACTTTATCTTTAGATCGAAACCATGCTGGCCCCCCTCAGTTATCAACGGTAGACATAGTTTCCGGGTTTACGCTGATGTTCACTCGATATGATTGGAAATGTTCCAAATCACAGAAATATATAGAAATAAGGAGCTTAAAACTATGACGAGACGGTAAAAACGATGGTTAATAAGTTAAAAAGCAAAGAAATCAAAGATGAGAAAATTTGGTGTTAAAATGTAAAAGGGTATTCACAATAATAGCGCTGAGTGACTCAATGGTTTGAGGATTCTTGAGGACAATCCCCGGATTCGAGAGAACGCTTTCTCCTTATTCCATAAACATAAAATGCTATGACATCTGGCAAAAAAGCCATTTTAAATTTACTTTTATCAATTTGACCAATCTCTTTTTTTAGAAAAGCAAAAATTTGTCAAGTTACAGTAAATTAAATACTTCAAAAGATATTGCAAAGCGAAAGTGATCTACTTAAAGATGAATCAGACACTTGCGTTTGAAAAATAATCTTCGTATGTCAACATTCTCAGGTGAGAAAATCAAACGACTGATTCCACCAACCTTTAGATGTCAAGACAGCTCCACAAGCGCAAGGCATACCGCGAAAGAATCGAATAAAGTACCTTCGCTGCCAGTTACTGGCCTTGATCGCGTGACTTTGATTTCTCCTCACGCGTGATTACTTCCGCTTTTGGTGCATTCGTGCGTGAATACTGAGAAGTTGTGGTACGCTTCTAAAAAGTAAGAATTAAACTTATATCTTCTGAACGGATGCCATGTCTCAGCCAGCACATCCAAGTTCCACCGGTGATAATAATCGTAAGCCAGTGAAATGTAGCTCTTCAGACTGTTGGTGCCTTCTCCAGAAATTAAGATCGGACTGTCCTTTGGTTCAGTGTATCACAAATTATGTGTCGATGGACATCATGGCAAATACTCTCCTTGCGATCGGAGCGTCCCCTGCCATGGTACACGGTGGGTTGAACATTTTAATGTTAACTAATGAAGGAAACTTAGAGAAGTTTATGACGCCAACGACAATTTTTTAGGAGCGGAGAGTCAGAGGCTATGTTGTGGAACACGATATTCTCGTAGAGAAGAGCATTATATCTACAGACACAAAAACAAAATTTCCTCTCCCGACAATCTTTTTCAGGACTTGTGCAAGCGGAAAAAGTAAACAGGGAAGGAGGGTTGAGGTCGCTTTTTACAACTCTGTATCTTGACTTCAGAACAACTTCTGGATTCTAAATTTTAACTTTTTTATACGAGAATGACTCCGTAGATACGTACCTGGGCTCAGATCTTTGGAGACATCAACTGAAAACATAGAATTGCCGGAAAAATAACAAATTACGCAATTATAAAAAAATATGATAAATTTTCCGAACAGACTAACATAAAAACTTTCGTTATTCAGCTGAAGAAGAAGTGGAAGAATTTGTCACCTTGGCCTCTGCACTGCTGATAAATATTGGAACTCTTTCTACACCTTGGATCAGGTCAATGCACAAGGCTGCAGCAAAAGCTCAGGAATTGGGGAAGCCATGGGTGTTAGACCCTGTGGGTGCAGGTGCCACCAGCTTACGGACAAACACTGCAACAGACTTGGTTGTTTCTTATAAGCCCACTGTGATACGAGGCAATCCCTCTGAGATAATGGCTCTTGCCAAAAGTATTTGCAAAGGACTTGATCTTCAGCCGTCAGGTATGGTAATGATGTAAATTGCTTTTGATCACTGCAAATTGCAATTCTAGAATTTTCATCAATTTAGCTGTCAATCGTCATGGAGCTAACCATTGTGCCACACCCCCCAACCCCACCCAGGAGACAGTGGTTCAATGATAAGTGTGATGGTTTCTGGAGTATATGGTCATTGTGGTAGGACAGGTCATTGTGTGTTCTTGAACAGTCATAACAGGAAAATCTGACCAAAGGCTTGCTGCAAACTGTAATGAAGCACAACTTTCCAAATTGGTTACAAAGTAGGCTTCAGCTGCTTTGACTCAGTCTTGTGTAAAGAATTTACCATTCACCAAACTTGGGGTCATGTTTACACCAATAGTCAAATTTTTTGTTAGCAAACATGAAGGTTGATATTGGGGTTAACCCTTCAACCTCCAAAAGTGATTAGCATCTAATATCTCCTTACAATATCACCCTGATTCAAACATTAAGGTCACGAGAATAAAGGAAATGATCAACAAGTAAGAAAGCTCTTAATTGTTTGACAAGCTCCATTGAAATTGTATAGGGAACAGCCTGGAGAACCAGGATACTAATGTTAGGTTTGAGGATTCCTGGAAGAGGGGTTTAAAATTAGTGATAATGGTGATCACATCCTGTTTAGATGGAGCTCAAAAAGGAGTTGACAGTTCTCAGAGTTCAGACCATGCCCTTGGACCTGCCAAGGCCTTGGCCAAGGAGTGCTGCTGTGTTGTTGTAGTGACAGGAGAACATGACTTTGTGACAGATGGCTCTAGTGTGATCACTGTATCAAATGGTCATCCAATCCTTAAAAAGATAACTGCAGCTGGATGCACTTTGACAGCTGTACTGGCAGCATTTGTTTCTCTGGGGGATCCCACAGATGTAACACATGTGATCAAAAGTTGTGCTTGTGCACCGAGTATCTTTGGAATTGCAGCAGAGCTAGCTGTTGAAGATCCAATAGCTAAGGGGCCTGGTAGTGTCAGAATGCTTATGCTAGATACCTATGGCAGATTTAATGCACAAACCTTGTTGGAAAGGGCAAAAATTTCCTTTCCTTCCTAAATTTCCTAATTTCCTCCACACACCGCCAAGATCATATTTGTAAATTCTTGTTTATAGTGGCAGTGGAAGTCCTTGTCAATTAGTTACAGGAATTTAGTAAGGGAAAAGTGTCAAAAGAATTTGAACATCAGACTAATTAAAATTAGCCAAGAGCATTTTGACCACCAGTTCTGAGCCAGTTATCCATCAATTGTAATCTCTTCAAACAAATAAGTTCACAAATAGTTTAGTATGTCTATTGAGTTAACCTAGGATATTTGCAAATTTATTTTAAGTTAATATTTAATAATATTTCACATACCATTTAGAATAAGAAAAATTGCTTATGTACCTTAAAATACTGACTCTGCTTACATAATTGGGATACCCAACAAAATGGACATATCTTACTCTGCTAGTATACCATGCATGACTTTATTACTTACCTCAATGCCTCACAAATGTAAACTTTATTTTAATTCTGGTACATGATATATGCTGAAATAACTTTTACATTACAAAATACAGTAGAAACTGGATAACTTGATCTGCCATTGGAAACAAAAAATGGTTGAAATCCCATCTTGTTCGAGTTACTAAGAGGTTTGAGTTCACTGAGTTTGAATTGGTGAGGTTCTCCTATATCAGGATGACACGGTTTTCTATTGGAATACGTCAGGCCAGTATTTCTACCTATCATTTGTTTTTGAGATGCTAGCCACTAAAAGTAGACAAAGCAGAAAAAAAAATGGTTGAAATCGCATCTTGTTCAAGTTACTAGGAAGTTTGAGTTCACTTAGTTTGAATTAGTGAGGTTCTCCTATATCAAGATGACACTGTGTTCTTTAGGAACACGTCAGGCCAGTATTTCTACCTATCATTTGTTTCTGAGATACCAGCCACTAAAAGTAGACAAAGCAGTTGTCAAATAGCAGTCTTAGTTTGAAATAAATTTTACCTTCACCCAGTCTTGTATCCACGGCTGGCTACTAATTATCTGGAGAACACTTATGACAATATTTCATGAGATTTAAGTATTAAATAATCTTCATATCATGGAGCCTTAACCAATACATTATTCTACATGGCATCTTTCAAACATCAAGTTTTCTGTGTTCAAACTTAAATACATATTTGAATTGACTCAAATAATGGAGTTTAATTAATTCATGTGTTGAATACTAAAGTCAAACTTGCGCTTAAATGAAGGACGGGATCACTGAGCACAAAAGTAAATAAAATTCATTCAAGAGTTGAAAAATCAAATCAAAGTAACTTCAAAAGTGACCTCCTCATAAATGTCACTTGAACTTAGTTCTAGGATTGACCCAGAATTAGGTGATTTACTCTGCTTTTGTACATTTGAGTACATGAAAAGTTTGATGTTTTTCTGTCTGGCATATTCTATATCTTTTGCGACATCTAAATGGAATCAATTTGCCTCTACTATTCTGCCTTTGCTTTTCTAATTCTGTGATATGGTAGGCACAGACTTGTTGCCTTAAGTTTGTTATTTACTAGCAACAAGGCCATATGTCTTTGATAATAAAATAACCCTATTTATTCAGCATAGAAGACAACTAGCTTAGGGTGAAGAGGCTGTATCAACCATAACTGGTTATCTTTGTCTTGCTCTCCTAACTCTTGGTCTGGCAGGTTCAGCTTGTTGTTTGGCTGCAGCTCTTCCTCGAGTTGCTCTGACTGGGTTGGCTTTAGATTTCTTAGCTGGAGGTGACACACTTGTGTCCTCTGACTTGCGCTTCTGCAATTCATAAGAAAATAATATTTATATAGACAAGAATAGGACATTTAAAATATATTCTTTACTCACTGTAATCACTAAAAATATTTTAAAAAATTATGATAAAATCCTTAAAAAAACTGAACACATTAAAAAGGCTAATAAAAAGGCTAATAAAAATCTAAGAAAAACTAACAGATATATGCTCTGGTTACATTTACTTCTTGAACTTTAAAGAAGGAGAAGAAAAAAAAGTAATAATAGCAATGTGAAGATATATAGGACATATATTATATATAAGAAGTAATAATAATAAAAATGATAATAATAATAGTAATAATAATAATAATAATGATAATAATAATAATAATAGTAATAATAATAATAATAAAAACAAATGTGGTGAAACGCAAAAAAAGTGGTTTAAACCTATTTTGCTGATAGTTACATCCAGTATATTATTTTTAGTTTCCATTGATTGGACATATAATGGGAAATGGAATGGAAGCACTGTAAGCATTGACATTGGTCCTTATTGCCAGGTTTTTTTGACACCTGCTTGTGGGTGAAAAAGCCAAAACACAAAGATGGAAAATGACTGTTTCAGGGTAGAAAAAATAGCACAACTTGTTCCCAAGGAATTTGTTGCGAATCCTTTGACACCCACAAGTGCCCAAGACAGAATTTCTCCTGATAATATCAATATTAATAATAACATGCAGACCTCTCCTGCTGAGCTATAACCATTGGGAAGATCAGCAGAGGCTGAGCTGGCTTTTGAGGTGGTGAACTTCACATTCTTTCCATCATCTGTACATCCCCTCTTTTTAAGGCCCTCTCTGAACAGTTTACGAATGAATTCGTAGTCTGGTTGATCTTCATATTCCAATGTGTTGATGTATTCCAAGTACTTTTGTATCTCAACTACAATGAAAGATGTGTGCATATAATCAGTTAACCATTCTCTCTTCAAAGAAGGAAGGGGAAGACTTGTACAACCACCACAAAATGCTGCCCAAGAAAAAAGGACCAAACTTTGAACACACAAATTGCAAGAAAGGAACATCAACACTGAAATAAGCCTGTATACTCCTAGTGAGGAAGACCATAGAAGATCAAATTCAAGCATATGAAAATAACCTATGCCCATAAAAAGAAGGACTCAAAATAAGGGAGGGGGGGTATGCTTGAATTGTTTTAAGCTCCACATGACTCATTGAGCCTCAATTACCGTATTTACCCGTGTATAATGCGAACTTATTTTTCCCGAAATGAACACCTAAATTCGAGATGCGTATTATACACGGAATCCTTTGTTTAGGCTCACGCGACATTAGAATAACAAAGACACATAAGCGTGCAATGTAATTGGTCTTTAATTTGAGGGTAAACTAACCTACCAATGACATGTTAACAATTTGGATCCTTGAATAAATTTAACTAAGTATTTAAGCGAACAGCTGATCAACAAAACAGTTACTGTAATCTTGAGCAATCAAACAATGGATGGACGGTGAAGGAATGAAAACATGGATCGACAAAGTTTGGTGTTCGAGGAGAGGTGGCCTGGGGAGGAGAAGAAGCCTGCTTGTTTGTGACGCGTTTGAAGCCCACGTGACCGAAAGAGTGAAAACAGCACTGACACGAGAAAACTCCAACTTAGCAGTAATTCCTGGCGGATTAACCTCGATCTTGCAGCCGCTGGATGTCTCTTTAAACAAGCCGTTTAAAGATGGTGTTAGAAAGAGGTGGATGGAGTGGATGGCGGAGGGAATCCATGAATTTACAGCGAGTGGCCGCCAAAAGAAACCATCCGAGGAACTGATCCTTTCGTGGATCGCAGGAGCATGGCAGGATATTTCCGAAGAAATGATTGAATCCTCATTTCTAAAATGCGGGATCACCAACAGCCTTGATGGATCCGAGGACGACCTAGTTTACGAGGCCAACGATGACTGCAACAACGAGCTCGATGACTCGTTTGCAAGAGTACTGTTCCAGTCAGACTCCGAGTCCGAGTTTGAAGGATTTGATAGGTGAAAGATGTTGTAACCATCATTTCGTTTGCCAAGTTAATTGCAATAAATAATGTTATACAATTTCACCTTCTTGTTGAGTAGTTTATTTTTCTTTTTTCTCAAAATTTGGTCTGAAATTGGGATTCGTATTATACACGGGCCCGCATTATACACGGGTAAATACGGTAAACTGTTGGTAATAAACATTACCTTGATGATCTCCACAAAAACAGTCCCTCATTAATTTTGGAATGTTCTTCATATACCTAGTAAAAACAAAGAGCAACCCTTACAACAATAACTGTCATTCCATAAAAATATGTGATATAACCTGACATCATAAACTACTGAGAGAAGAGACTGCACAAACCTATTCTTTTCATTCCTCACATATTCCTTATCCTGAAGATTCTTTTCCCAGGGAAGTCTGTCACACAACCACTGTAGCATCACAAAACCCAGAATCTCCAAATCACTGCGCCGCGAGGTGACTACAAATACCAAAGTATGATAAGTAAAATTAACAAGTTAGTTGCAGAAGAAGTTGCACAATCAAGAAGTTGCAGAAGATCCTCAAATAAGAGGAATTATTAGGATTACAAATCACACCACTGGCCAGAAGGGATAGAAGCATTTAATGTGTTGGGAACAAAGTTTGTAGTCCTTGAATAACTTTATTTCCTGAACATGCATCCTAGAGGAGCAAGTCTATTGAAAACTAGATTGCTCCAGGAGGAAAATGACCGGAGGGGTTTAGGTTTTGGTTTTGTTTCTTTGTTTGTTACTTAGTAAAGATGTAATGTGTTGCTAAATGTAGTATATAGATTTAGATCATTCTCCAGATTTTTAAAACCCAGTCCTAACTTTTGACCCACTCCACTGGTGTAATGTTTGTTGTACAAACAAGTCCATCATGCAGGCACATTATCCACAGAGCCATCTTTATTGCTTGCTCACCCACAAAGCCTCAAGGTTGTACTTGCACAGGCAACCCAGTTACAATAACTACAACAGGTGAATTAAAAATATCTATATATATATATATATCTACTAAAAGTTTGGCAGCTGGTGATCAGCTTACCTACACCATTATGTGCATCTCTGCTGGTAAACTCTATTGTGCCATCATGTTTTCTTTTAGGGTCTTCTTTATATTCTTTGTGATTCCCATCAGGACTAAACCGATATACAAGCCCATAATCCAGTAAATAGACCTGTGGGGGGAAAAAAAATCTGATCCAAGAGCCTTCTACAAAAGTGATCCTCTGGGTTTTGTTACTGATATTCTGAATTATGATCCACGAAATAATTTTGCTTGCACGCAATTGGTCTTAATGCAGCATGTGAATGAATATCTCCCTGCTAAAACAGGGTGATATCCATGATTGTGATCGATCAAATACTTTGGCTTGGTCTAGATGCAGCATGTGACCAAATATCCCCAGCTTAAACTGGCTTATATCCAAGAATATTACCCAAGTGATATTCCCCAATTTTCAAACCCTATACCACTATGATGAGTCTTTGTTTCAGATTTATTTAGTATTGTTTATACATATCTTTGGTATTTAACCACATTGACCAAGCATTCAATGCTAGGGACTCTGGACTCGTGTTGTTGCAAGTGATATTGCATTAAGGTTCTCAGGCAGAGCACTTAATTCTCATTGTGCCAAGAGAATTAAAAATGACATGTGACCATAAGCTGTCTCATGTGCGAAGGGCAGCAGTGCTTCTGATCATTTCCTGATGTTTGATAAGCTCAAATAGCTATGTGAGCCAGTCTCATATGCAAATATAACCTATAAATAATCTTTTGTCAAAACAAACAGTTCAATTCATTTCCCCAAAGTTCTTATCAGGCATCAGTTTGTGTAAGTGAATGACTTAAGTGTACAGACATCACTTACTTGACCAGATTTTGACTTTGAGAATCCCATCATGAGATTTGAGCCTTTAATGTCTCCATGGGTATATTCATGACAGTGAATATACTCCAGAGCATCAATCTTGCAACAGAATTAAAAAAAAAAAAAAAAAAAAACAATTTTAAAGAAACTCTGTTATAAAGCACTAGAGTGAATTTAATACAAGCATGGATCATCATTGACCTAAGATATAAAAAAGAATTAGAAATCACACGTTAAGAGGCAGACATAATACGACTAAAAACAAAGCAGACTCTCAAGTAAATGGAGGAACTTACAACTCTCAGACCAAGCATCAACACTGTTGTCACATCAAACCTCCGCTTACTGTTTAGGAAAAGCTCATCAACATCTTTCCCAAACCTCTCCAGAACTAGAAATCGCAGCTTACTGGACTCATGTTCATGTAACCCAGAACCCAAAAACATTGGAACTCCAAGATGTTTTAGACGACGTGACTGACACCAGCTTTTAACTAATAATAGAAAAAATTTTCCCAGTCATAACATGTACCCTGATGAGATTCTAACAAGACATTACCCTTTTATCCTCAGAGTGCCCAGTATTAAATATCTTGTTTAAGATATTTAAATATTTTGTTTAAGATATTTATTCTCACAAGGGGTTGTGAGAATAAGGCCCTTAATCAATTAGAGACAGTTTTTTTAAATTCAAAATTCAAAGACATACTTAGTTCTGGCTTAGCAACACGTTGATAGAATGCAAGTTCTGTAAATAAAGGGCCATTGGTATGTGGCTCCTGTAAAAAAGGAAAGGATATTACAATCAAATGGCCTGAGGAAGTAAGAAATCTAAAGTCTCTAATCTAAATTCATGTTCCAAATGCAAACTTGATCTGCCCATTTGATCTGTCTCATTTGGCATTTAAGTTCTGGAATCTTATGCACTCAAGAGTAAAGGTATAACAATATTGTAATTGACCAATGGTGCTATCAGCATTAGAACATTCAGATATTAATAACATTCTTACCACTTTCACAACATGTTCAGCAGTTTCAGTAACAGGTGATCCACTATCTGGAGAAGCTGTTAAAAATAATCAAACATGATTTTATACCATTTGATTAAAAGTAATATACCCAATACTCTACCCAACGCTGTGAGGGAAAGATTTCAATTCAAGGAAACTTTTGAATTTGCGAGTCCATACAGTCAAATATGGCCCCCTACATCGACCAATGATAGTGAACATACTGATTGAAAGGTTCTAATGATAAAAGTTTTCTTTTTGGAAGGGCTGAGGAAGGGAGACTCATAACTCATTCTGCAATTAAACACTCTCTTCCCAAATTATCATTAATAACAACATTGCAATGTGTTGAGATAATGCGGCAAAATCGCAAAAAAATCAAACACAAAACCAAAAAAAAGCAAAGTTTCAAATGCACCATAAATCACCAACAAGTAGTTCACATGTCAGATATATTTTACCTAAGTAAATGGCACCAAAACCACCCCATCCTACCAACTCTCCCAAACGCCACTTTTTCTTGGTGAGGTCTGTCAAGACGGTTTCTGGTGGCAATTCAACCATTCCTCGGGGCTTGCGAGGCTTTTTCTTCACCGGTACAGGCCCCTTAGCAGCAGGTGCCTTCCTTTTCCCAAGCTTAGGCTTTGAAGAGCTCATTTTACGCCAGTTATTGCTATGAGTGTGTCGATAGTCTTCCGTTCTTCCTAGACATCGGTTGGAAGGTGTCGTTGGAGTGGTCCCTAAGCCCCTTTCGATTTCCCGCCATTCGCTTTATCCATATATGACTAGGTTTACCAAAGTTGGAAAGCTTATACGATGTACGTTGGAACAGTTCCACGAGCACACTTTAACAAGGAGCCAAGTCGTAGGTGTCTTTGACTGTCTCTGCAGAAATTTTCGACTCCTTCTTTGCGAAATTAAGGTAATATCTCATTCGATTCATTTCATATCGCATTAGCTCCGCATTCTAGGGAGTTAAAATGCCTCTTAAGTCCACGATGGCGACGATCGATTTCAGCAAACGTTGACTCGGCACTTCTTCCGCCCTCTTTATTTTGTTTGGGAAATTGCACATTTAATCGCCTCAATTTACCCAAAAATCGTTTAGAACTGTAGAGTCCTCATCTATTTGATCGATTTTCGACATTTTTATATCACTATAATCGATCTCTTAGCCATGAGGATGGATCGACGGTTGCCAGAATTTACAAGAATGGTAGCCGAGCCAGATATCGCAAATTATTTAGATATGTGAGACCAAAACTATTCCGCTCATTGCTTAATGGCACATTTAAGTCCTTACCATGCAAACCAGATACATCGATCGGCTATCAATCGAGATTTTGATTGAGACTTTTTCACATGACACACATGCATACAAGCTTTTCGAGGTAGACCAGTTAATCCTTCGGGAACTACTCGATATTGTTAAATAATGCAGGTGGTAGTTCAAATGAATGTTTCTCTTCTGGACTGGTGTTGTAAACACGCAAAGATCTAGTTGCACGCCTTTAATCAGAAAGAGCGGTCTTTCACTTTCTAATTTAACCACAACATCTTTCTTTTTAGCATGAGTTCTACTTCACAAAAACACAGAAACTTTGTGGCGGAGCCTATGGGTGAAAAGCTTGTGACTGAGCTTGCAGGAATTGGTCCAGTCCTGGGGGAAAGATTGACCGAGAAGGGTTTTGACAAGGCCTATGTTGTGTTGGGCCAATTCCTTCTTCTGAAGAAAGATCAAGAAATGTTTATGGAATGGATTAAAGACACATGTGCAGCTAACAAGAAGCAGGGATCAGATTGTCACAATTGTTTAAAAGAATGGTGTGATGCTTTCCTGTAAGAACTTCCTGATAATATACAACATAACCTTTATAGTCAAAATTGTGTTTTAAAGGTAAATGGTTGTTTCATTTTCTAGGGTTATCACTTCTTTGTAGCAATTTCATTCACCTTATCAAATTAATTAAGCAGATAACTGAAAAACAACAATAAAAATTAGTTTTGTTAATGAAATGGTGTTCTGTTTAATGATGTAATTTAGCAATGTATTTTCAAGTCATTAAAGAATGAAACAATCATGTAACTTTTACATCACAAATATATTGTTCTCCTTGACTCTGAACATAACATAAAAAAAATTTCCTGAACATTGTTAATCACCTCTAAAAATAATTTCCACTTTATATGTAATTCAATTCCCACTCCCTTCTCTATTATTGGTCTTCATCCCTTACTCTCCATTCCCTTCCATTTCTCCTTCTCCTTTCTCTCTCTCCATTCATTTGCATTGTAGACTTGGTCTTTTTGGATGATCACCCTCTCACTTCTACATACTTGATGATTAAGTGGGTAGAGCATTATACAGTGGACTGTCTAGCATGCATTTGTCTCTGACATGATCTCAGTAAGATTATAGTCTGTGGTCCTGACTGGGATTGAAGTCAGCCTTCATTTTTACAACCTCAGATGGAACAGATATAAGCAAAATTTAATGGTAGATCTTTCAATGCAAAGATAAGTAACAAGAAAATAAAACATTTTTGACATCTTCAGAATGTTATTGTCAAGTGAAAAGCTTAGCTCAGCTCGTGTGTAATAGATAGATCTTAAACACAAAGGGGTGTGAGAAATAAAGAGGGTAAGTTTCTAAAGAAACTGGTGCTGCATCTGTGAAAGAGTCATAACAAGGTAATTTGGTGTTATCAACTGAGTTGATAAATTGTAAATTGGCCATTGAAAAGAGTTTTAAAGCTCATGTGTCAAGCATTGGCCCTTCATCAGAGTGAGCATGCCATAAATAGGTTGGCCCTGCCCCTTGGTTTCAGCTCAAATAATAATTATACTGTGGTGATATTTCACAACGGCAACGGCGAATCGTTACGAATTTCAAATTTACCGCCACTGTCAAATATTGACATTGTGGCGACCATACCGCTGACGAGTAGCCAAAATGACCCTGGGGTCGAGATCGTTTACACATGGAATACAACGTTGTAACCGCAGAGTTAGGAAATGCGGGCTCTAGCTTAGCGCATGACAAATTAGGAGTAGGGACCACAGTTCTACTGGACGTTTTGGTAGTTCCTTCGTTTCTTGACAGTGTGAACCCTTCAACTTGAATTTGTGGTATCTATTAAATATGCCGTCTGTAGATGGTGAAGAAAATGGCGAGGAGGAGGTGGAAAGGAGCCCTAATGAAGACGAGAACATGAGTGAAGACGAAGAGGAAGAGAGCAGCCTGAGTTCCGACGAATCGTCTTCCGAGTCCAGCAGTTAGTGCAGACTTATTGACTTTTTCTTCCGCGCGATTTTGCTCTTTAGTGTAAATTGTTTTGCCAGTATGTTAGCTTATTCTTATCTAAATTTATTTTTGATTTTAGTCGACGAAACAGAAAACGAGAGAAGAAGAAATGAATGTCTTAATGACATGGCAGACCTGGAAAGACAATTTAGCGACCTGAAAGAACAGTTAGTTTGAATTTACTACTTGTATTAATTTGTTAAAAATAAGCTGTTTCTATGACGATTTTGTTGAGCAGGTAGTAGCAAAGTGATACTCCTTTTTCAGGTTGTATCGAGAGCGCATCAGCCAAGTTGAGAAGAAGTTGGATGAAGTACAATCTGGTAAGTTTTCTGGGGTAGGGTGGAGAATGATCTCTTTTCTTTCCCTCTTTCTCCCGCTTTAAAATAAAATTTTCCTTTTCATTCAAAAGTTAAGCTAGTGTATCCTAAGTGTCTGGAGAGTTGTGTTTAGATGTTCCTTTTTTGACCCTTTAACTTCCAAAATCTGATTGTTAATTCTCTCCTCTTGCTACTACACACCTCCTTGTAAATTTGTTACAAGAACTTGGTGTAAGATCAAGATAAAAAGTTCTTTCTGATAAGTTTGAGTATTCTCATAAACTGCTTGCTAGAAAATGTATGGATATCATTGGGAGAAATTCCATGTGAGTCACTTCTGGGAGTTAAGGGGTTAAGGATTATCCATCTGTTTCCTTTGTCAATCCTTCATCCTGGTTGTTCAAGTTTCTTCAATACCTTCCACCTCCTTTTGATAAAGCTACAGGCATTGTTACCCTCCTCTTTCCCCACAATTTGAGTCTCTGTAACAACAGCCCCTGTGCACAAGGAAGTCACTTGAAAAAAATGGTAGCAAGGGAGGTCACATATACTTTGAAGAGTATTTCACGCACTACAAATCTAAAAGGAAAAATTACAAATCTCACCTTAACTTGCCTTTCTGTAAATTCTTTGTGTTATGGATTAATTTTGGGCATAATCACACATCACCTTTAAACCCTATTCCACCTTCTTGACAAAATTACAGTCAACTTAATGATAAATGTTTTTTTCTTTATCTTGCTCCAACAGTTATCATCATCTGTATGAAACATGATTTATATCCTATTTTTTCCATCCTATATGATTACATAGTTGTGACTTGTATTAAATTGGTGCTAATCACCTTGATGGAAATTGCAGAACAATAAAGTGTATCACTGTGTGATTTTCTCATAACAGAATGTGCCATGGAGTACACAGGCCCTGTTGGTGAATTGAAGGAGATGTGTGAGATAAGAATTGAAGTTGCAGGTATCCATTCGTGATAAAATATTATTTTTAAGTTTGTTATTGCAGCTAGTGCCAGAATAATAAGAATGTCAGACTTCATCCTTCATGTACTTCAGAACTTGGTATTAGCTCCCTGTTTTTCTTACATTTACCACTACAAATGGCCACTTGGGTCCAGTCATTCAAAAGGCTGATAATGCAATTAAACAGATAAACTGCTATCTAAGAGGACAAGTGATAACAATATGTACTGCACTATCCAGCAGAAAGCTGGTTATCTAGTGAATAGGGTTATCCACCCTTGAAAAAAAGATTTGCTTCTTTTGTAAATCTAAAAACAGTACTGACTTGGGAACAAGAGAGATGTTAAATTTTCAAATCATCTATCCAATGAGAAAGCTTCATATATGCATGTAACAAAATGTCTTTAAAATCAACATTTCTGGGAAAAATGGGAACAGAGTGAAAGTATAAAATTACAAATGATAACCAAAGTAGGTCTCAAGTAAAGTTAGATATAAAACCCAACACTTGTTTTTTGCTTCCCTGGTATATTTACTTACAAGTTGTACCCAGGTGCTGCTGTTCAGCCAGTACTCCTTGTTGATTTGCAATTTTGTTTATCTCATTTTGTTATTTTTTCCAGGGATGTACGGGAAAGTGTAGTCATTACATGCAAACAAAAGTATTGTTAAAGCAATTTGCTACAAAACTAATCTGTGATTAATTGATTTTCAGGAATTTTACGAAACTGTAGGGTAAGTATCCTCAGTGACATAAATGGTGAAATGATTTAGTGGTTGCAACAGCTGTGTGTCAAGTTGTGATGTCTTGTCTTTGTGCAGTATATCAAACTAACCATTATCATGGTAATATCATGAAAATTGATCATTGATATTTACATCTATTGAACAATGATTGGAAAAATAAATGGAACTTCTAAAAGAAACAACTTGACTGATCATGAAAATGTGAATAAATGTATAGATTGATGAATTAAGTAAACAAGGAAATTATGTTTGTGTTTCTTCCTTATAACTGTTGTTCTTTTAAATGACTGTAAATATATGAAAGTCATATATATGAACTGCAGATTAATAAATGAATATGAAAGCAATCTTCACAGTTGCGAACAGTACTGTGCAGCAGTAAAAGTAAGGCCTGTAGTGGATTTGAACCCATGATCTTTGTGATACCAGTACAGTATTCTACTAACTGAGCTAACAAACCAACTGGGAGCTGGTCATTTTGTTGGTGGTAATAAACCAGGGAAGTGATGAATAAATGACTGTTGTTCTTTTTAGTTAGGGAACGTAAGAAACAAATATGATGCTGATGAACAGGCTGCCAAACAACATTATGAGGTAAGTGACATGAACCCTCACATTCCAAGGGGTAACCTAAAGAAAAATTCTTGAAACAATATTGTTAACCCTTTAACTCCCAATATCTCATTAGTTATTCTCTTTACTGTCTGCCATACAGTTCTTGTGTTGTTAGTTTGGAGAATTTGGTATTGAATCAACTCATAATCCCCTAACTGATATTTTTCTCTATTCTTATCACTTGCCTGATTGATATTGTATTGATATTGGATTGATATTGTATTGATATTGGATTGATATTGTATTGATATTGGATTGATATTGGATTGATATTGGATTGATATTGGATTGATATTGTATTGATATTGGATTGATATTGTATTGATATTGGATTGATATTGTATTGATATTGGATTGATATTGGATTGATATTGTATTGATATTGTAAGAAGAAATTCTGTCTTGGTCACTCATGGGAGTTAAAGGGTTCAATTTCCAAGAATATGTTAAAGAATAGAAAAATATCAATCAGCAAATATGAAATATTTGAACTAGAATCAAAAAATTTTAAATTGATTGAACAGATCTTGAGAAGGGATAAAGAGTGTATTTAATGAGATCATCTATTATCCAGTCATGATTTGGTTAAAAAATTTGGCACCTTAAAAACCATTGAAGCCAATCATCAAACTACTTAAACAATGATGCAAACTGTTTAACCTTACTGCCTGACCAAAGTGTAGCAGTCAAAAGGTTGTGATGTACAAGTGGAAGTCATTTATTTTTGTGCATACTAATCTATAACAGTTGGCTGCAAATTAGTTGGCTATTTTCAAAGCTCAGTAGAGATTGCAAACATGCCTTTGACCTCTCAGCCTTGCCTCTACTTTATTACATACAGTACCTTGATATTTTTCAATTGACTATTATCAAAATATATGATGTCTTTCCTTTACAGAGTGAAAAGTTGGCCTTGATGGAAAGCATGAAGCAAGAGTTGGAAGAAAAAATTAGAAAATTAGAAGAAGATAAACAAAATATGGATATATCAGCTGGTAAAATCTTTGGAACTATGCTCATTATTTTGGCTGCTTATTGTTTCTCCTTCATTATTATATAAATCAAAATTCTCACTCCTAAAAACTTTTTAGTTGAGTTAACTTTAGTTAGTGACAGTTGTGAGTACTTTTGAATTGTGTTATTTACTTCACTTCAGATATCTGGCTTGAATCTCAGTCACTTAAAAAGAGGCACAGGAAGTCATCTGATGGATCCATGCTCTCTGACAAAAGACGGAAGCCTGTCACTGTTACAGATATCCTTTTATAACTCTACACTAATACGTTTCTGAAACTGCTGAATTGAATTAACCCTTAATTTCCTAAGATCTGATTGTTAATTCTTTCCTCTATCTGCAACACTTTTTCATGTAAAGTAGTTAGGAGAATTTGTGTCATATCACCATGATGACAACTTCAATTTTGAGAATTCTCATCACCTGTTTACTGGATAATGTATGGAGAAGCTACATGTCAATCACTCCAAAGGAGTCTGAAGGTTAACCTTCCAGTGACCTTCCTTACTGGCAACCTAGCCATACACATCCATATTCCTCTTTGCTCACATCAAACTCAACACAGAGGATTCATTGGAAATCATAAACAGTAAAGATAATTAAAAAGAGAAAGAAAGTCTGTAAAGGGACAGAAAGAATCAGAAACCAATTAAGAAATCTGTGAGCAAAGCCAGTTCAAATTCAGGTATAATATACATTTACGAAGAAGTGCAAAGGTACTAGCAGAACTTAAACCTGTCAAAAACCTTAGGCTGCATTCAGTGGTATGGGAAGTACATAGATGTTAGCATGGTTATAATAGCATGTTAGAAAATATCAGTTATACCCTTAAGCTACCACCTTTGGCTCCTGGTTATTAACTAAGTTATATTACATTCAGTTTTAAGAAAAACTTTTATTGCAGATTTAAGTCAAAAGTATTCTCTTTGTCTTTTCTTGACCTAACCCAAGTCCCTATATTGTGTATATGTTAAGAGAAATGGATATTCTTGAAGACTGGGCAGCCATCAGGAAGGTAAATCTTGAGGTGTTTTTATCAGAACTTTTTTTTTTTTTTTTGGATATGAGAGCTGTATTTATTTTTCTGTATTTATTGTTTTGTTTTCCAATTACAACTGCCAGTCTGTTTCCAATAAAAAAATGAGGTGCTATAACAGAATTTTTTTTTTAAGGCAAAAGGGGCATTGGCAAGGAGAAGACAAGAAAGTAGGACATTATTTGATTTACCTTCATTTCCAAAATAATTTTGCAATTGTTGGCCTTTGATACAAACAAATTGATCATTTGTTTGGAATGGCTAATGTGCCTGTAGATTTAACAACATTACTTTGTACCTGACTGTGGCAAATTTTTGTTAGAACATCTGCCAACAAAATACAGTTTAAGAGGCTTTTTGGTCATACTTAAACTCTGTTCTCCTCAGTATGAAACACTCAATAACACAGCTTCTTTCATCAGTATTAGGATGTACAAATTATGCATTACTACTTAATGATGAATATCTTTATGCTGGATGGTAGTGTAGAATTTTGATTTCCATCGAAGAATAGTCCATTAAATTCGAATACTTGTCAATTTTAAGCATTTTGGAATGAAGACCTCAGCCTAGATCATTCTACTTTGAGCTTGATTTTTGATCAGCCAAAAATGTTAGGTGCCCACCTCTTCCCTGTTTTTTCTTTTTATTGATTTTGGGTTTGATGAAATCCTTCTAGGAGTTATTAGAAGAGAAAACCTTCAAGTCTAAGTAACGTTATTACCGTTTAGGAAATTTGAATTATTTAACTTGGTTATTTTGTGTATAGGTGGTTGTCAATCTGAGAAAAGTCCATTCAGTGCAAGATATGAAGATGGAAAGCTTTACTATGAAGGAGAATGGTATGTGGTTCTGTGACTGACATATATTTGTGAATTTGTGACAGCTGTGCACAAGTGGCAATGACTATTAAGACTGAATTACACACCTCGTGCGATGTTTGTGGATAGTTATGCAAAAGCTCTAATAATTATAATCTCATCTTCACATTCTTTTTTAAGGTTCCACAAAGGTGATCATGTACTGATAGAGAGCAGAAATGATACACATTCCAGGTATGTTTACAGCTCATGTTCCACAATTTCTTGTTGTGTATTTGATAGTTCCCAGTCTAGTTCAATTTCTTTTTCAAGTGTGCATTGCAAGGCACTGATTTTGCTCCAGGATATTATGCAGCAGTTTTCAGAAATAATTTGTTGGTCAAAGAAGTGCCTTGATTTATACAATTTTGCCATTTTTTCAACCATAGCAATAGGCAAACACAGTTGCTTATACTCAGCTTGTTATGGCTTATTTCAGTAAAAATTTTTCTGATGATGAATTTTTTTTTAACTTTAGTGCTGTTGTCACAGGAATCAACACTGGAGAGGTGATTTAATAATTTTTCCTAGTTTCTCCTTTTTTGATAGATGTTTCTAGCCAGTCTTCTTCACATACAGAACTAAAAATATTTTTTCATGTCAACCCCTAAATCAGGACTCCTAAGAGAGATCTACATCAAATTTCTCATTGCAATATCACCATCTTAAAGGGTACAGGAATCAAGGAACTGATCAGGGAAGAAAAATAGCCTTACAATAATAGCCAAATTCTCTCAGTGGCTTAATTGACAAGAATTTATGGAATTTAATGGTTGAAGTTTAGACATTGTGTAACAAAACTGCGGTCATATCTTGAATTTGGCTGAATCTTTAGCCTGAACATTTATATTTGCAACTTTTTTCAAAAGGGCCAAAAGCTACCAATGGAAGGCCATCTATTTAAGGAAAACAATTGTCTTATAGAGAGTACATAAGGCCAACTGCGGTTTGGGTTAGACCTCATGTAGATAACCAGCCTTAAATGTCTACAAGGGGGTTTAAAGGGTTGATATTTATCTTTTTCATGTGGGACATTTTCTTGATGAAGAGTAATTGTTTATTTGTGATTTTCAGGTGTGGGTGAGAAAAGGAGATGGATCAAAAACAAAGTTGTACATAGGACAATTACAGAAAGGAAAATACAGGATAAAAAAGTCATGAAAAATAATTGATTGATGGCAAAATTGTGATATACGTTGTATAGAATCTGTTAGATTTCAGTCTACTTTGAGAAAAATTGTATCAGGACTCCATGATACTTGTTACATGTGTAATATAGTTGGTGCACATCATATGACACTATGACATCATGACATGTTGCTATGACAACAGTGATGTCTTGAGGATGGCAATTTTTTAAATCCATCAAGCTGATGCAAGAATATAGCATGTTAACTTGCTCATGCATAACTGGAAGCCATGAAAAGTTGACCTAAGTATCCTGACCCTTGAACAAGAGAGCACAAAACCTAAGGCCTAACAAGAGCCACAAAGAATGAAAAGAGAAAACTGATGTATAAGAATTAAGATAAACAGGATGAAAGATATCAAGGTTAGGAAGGGTTGGCCAGAGAGGGAAGTCTTTTAGTAATAAGTATCAAGTAAATCACATAGAAACTGTTGGCCACACAATGTAAATAAGCTCCCATACCCAAACATTCAGATTTGCGTGAGAAACAATAATTTTCTGTGTTGGTTGTCCCTTGGCCAGCAGAAAACATTAAAATTTGTTTTTCAGATTTACTATTATCATTATGCAGTAGATCTTTCTCTATTGGAATGTTAAAGTTTAGCTGGACTGATAAGAGAAGGAAAACTGGCTCTTGTTTAGTGTACGTTTGTGTTAACTCTTTGACTCCCTCAAGTGATTAACATGATAATTCTCCCTTTCATATTTATACATTATCCAGCAAACAAGTAAGGAGAATACTTGAACATATTAGCTAGTTGTTATCTTGATCTATGAAATTCTCATAACTATGGAAATATGTTGCAGTTAGGAGAGAATTGACAATAATATCCAAGGAGTTGAAGGATTAAGAGTGTACAGAACATTATCATGGAAAGTTTCTTTCTGTTTTCACCTTTCCCACTGCACTGTAAATTCAAGTTCTTTTTTGAAATTTTAGCCTTTTGAGATCCTTTCAAAATTATTATTGGATCTCTATGGGTAAAGAAAACTTCCTAGTATTTAAACACAAACTTTTTGAGGTATTTAGTATTACACCTTGAATTTTGACATCCTTTCTTCAAACACAGGCACTCCCTAAATAAACCTCTCCTCTGGTAAAAAGTGGGCAGGTTAACCTGTAGACCTTAGAGTGTCTGGCATCTAATATCTCCTTACAGTATCACCCTTGAATTGGACAAACAGGTTATGAGAATAAAGGAAATGATCACCAATTTAAGAAGCTACTTATTCTCAAAAACAATTCTTGTCAGTATCATAGGAAATGTAAGGAGAACAAGATGGAAAATATGAATTCTCAGGGTGAGGAAGGAAAGGGTTAAGTGTCACAAAATCTTTGGCTTGTTTTATTCCCTTGTTAAAGAGGATTCAAGTACATTCACACAAATATACAACAGCAGTGTTTAAATTTATTTAGCATAAAAAAAATGATAAAAAAAGAAAAAGTCAATAAAAAGCATTTATCAAATATATGACTTTCATATATTCTTAACCAAAACGATAAGTAAAAGATATATTCTTAACTCACCTAGTTTTCAACTAGAATAACAACAAAAAGTATGGCAAATCTGTTTTTTTTTTATCTACTCATCTTGCTCCACGTACTGTGAAATAGCACATTTTCTGCTTATTTCTGAAGTCTAGGAATAAGTAGACATTGAATTCAGCCAAAATGATAAAAAAAGAAAAAGTCAATAAAAAACATATATCAAATATATGACTTTCATATATTCTTAACCAAAGTAATAACTGGTACTAACACTTAAAACTAACTTGAGTATAAGTAATTAACTAGCTTGAGTATAAGTAATTTCAAAGATTTTACTGGTCTGGTTTATCTTTTACTTATCTTTGGCTTGTTTTATCCCTTTCACTCCCAAGAGTGCCATATGGCACTTTGGCGTGACCGTCACGTTTTCCCAAGAGTGCCATATGGCACTCTGAAAATGCATTTGTATTAACCAATCCTAACGTGTGATATAAATGAGAAAACGCCCTTCTTTGTCTTTTAGCCAATAGGAGATATCCTTATGTTTCGTTTGACACAAAACACGTTGTAGGTTCCCATAGAAATATTTTTCACAATCGACCATCGAAAGTGAGTAAGCGAATTTCCGTAACCTTGCGTTATTATGGCGTCCGATTCTGAAGGAGATGAATTTTTAGGCTTCGAAACTGAAGAAGTAGAAAGGGCAAGAGCTTTGCGAAGGCAATTAAGCGATGAATCTGATATTTCAATTTCTGAGAGCGAAAGCGAGAGCAGCAGTGAGAGCGAAAGCGAAGAGGATATCGACGAACGCTGGACGGTAGATAACTCGCCTGGGGCTGTCCTGGTGTAACGGTACACGAGGGAATTCCTTTTGTTTTCATAACCATACATGGAGTTATGACGCAGTTCGTTAACGTTTACTTCTTTTGTGTGCCGGTACACGAGGACACAACCACTCGCCTGTCCATGTTGAAGAATTTGTCGAACTCACTGGTCCGACTTCACGAGTTCCAGAAGATGGAACAGCTTTGGATTTCTTTCTCCTTCTTTGGCCAGAAGATCTGTTCGAAAAAATTGTGGAGGAAACCAACCGTCATGCCGAACAGTGCATTCAAACGAAACCACACCCGAGGTGGCACCCAACAACATGCGAAGAAATGCGTGCATTCTTCGCGTTGAATGTTTTGTTTGGAATAAAGTCCTCGCCGGAAACAAGAATGTACTGGTCGAAAGACAACTTTATTGGTGTTCCAACCATTCAAAAAGTAATGCCGAGGAATCGCTTCGAGAAGATTCGACAATATCTTTGTTTAAACAATCGTTTAAACATGTTACCGCGAGATAACCCTGCCTATGACAAGCTCTTCAAAGTGCGTCCTTTGTTGGATAGACTAGCCAACACATTCCACGAAGAATATCGCCCATCAAAGTTTGTATCAATTGATGAAGGAATGGTCAAGTACAAAGGAAGACTTGGCTTCAAACAGTACATGCCCATGAAGCCCGTGAAACGGGGCATTAAAGTATGGGTGCGTGCTGATGCAACGAATGGTTTTGTGAGCGCCATGCAAGTTTACCCAGGCAAAAAAGATGGTGGCCAGCCTGAACACGGTCTTGGACATCGTGTTGTTTGCGACCTTGTCAACGATCTGAAGGGGAAAAATTATCACATCTTTTGTGATAATTTTTTCACTTCAGTTCGACTGGCTGAAGATTTACTGTCCAACAAACTCTATCTTTGTGGAACAACACGTGCCAATAGAACTGACTTTCCTAAAGATTTAAAAGCTAAGAAGCCCGAAGTGAAAGCGCTCTGTCGTGGCGAATCTCTCTTTCGTCGGAAAGGGAACATTGTCGCATCCGTTTGGAAAGACAAAAAAGCCGTGGCTTTCATAAGTACTCAATGCAATGCAAGGGGAAACGAAACTGTTCGCAGAAAGCAGAAGGATGGAACGTACATCGCAGTTCCTTCTCTCCCAGTGGTAAAACTCTACAACCAGTACATGGGAGGAGTAGATCATAGCGATCAGATGCGGCAATATTACAATACGTCAAGACGAGCAAATAAATGGTGGCGGTATCTGTTGTGGTTTTGTCTAGATGTAAGCATTGTGAATGCACATATTTTAATGCAAATTGCGGATAACCATCCGAACTTCACGCAACTTCAGTTTCGCATCGAAATGGTGAAGATGCTGATCGGCGACTTCTCATCCCGTCAACATGCCGTTCAAGAAGGAACTGTTCAGACTGGACATTGGCCCGTAAAAATGAGCAAGGGAAGGTGCAAAAGATGCTTGAAAAGAAAAAAGACAACGTTCTGTCAAATGGGATGCGATTCATGTGGCGAGAGGTTCTGCTTGGACTGTTTCAAAAATAGGTACCCAATGGGTACTTGTGTCTGCTGCAGTGGAATGGAATCTGCCGTAGGCGCCCATTTTTTGAATACTGTTAAACTGGCTAGAAACATCTCCCGAAAGGCAGTACTTTGGAATGCTCAAGGCATCACAAAGATGGGGAACTGAAGTGGTGAATGTCCAATGCTCCAGTTGGAGGTAAGGGATCATCAATATCATGATTGTGATTACATCTTCATCACTGTTTAAATAACTTTTATTGTGTTATGGTACTGACATGAGAATCTACTCATTTACAATGTAGTTTAGATACTAAATGAGCGAGACTAATTTTTCTAACAGTAACATGAATAATAGTAAATGGAATAGTTTCAAGAAAGTTTAATATGAAATTCAAAAATTAAGTGCTATAAAAGTTTTTGTGATATCTAAAAGTTTTAGTGTTTGTATCTCATAGCATGAATTATTAGTAACTTAAATAGTTACTAGAGATTGGTTTGTTACAAAGGAAAATGCAACAAAACATGTTAAATGGCAATTTTTTCAATGTCCACAAGTTTTCGCGTTTGCGTGTCAAAGCATACTTTAACTGTGTCTAGGTTTAAGACAGCCTCTGTGATTTCCTCCTCTGTTGTTTCATTTGCAATTAAGTGACAAATTGAAAACAACTTTGGCACTGCTTGTTGATAAACCTGTAGCTGAAGCTTCTGCAGTGGTTGTTTGGAGTTTTGGATATGGATCTTGAGTGTCCACTTTACACTGCAGTTGGTTGCCTTTTGTGTTACTTTGCAGTTATCGCAGACTGCAATTTTTCCCTTGATTGTAACTTTTTTTGAACATGAACAACAACAGTTGTATTTGGTGACACTGCTTATTCCTAGTATTTCTCCAATGGTTTCTGTTGTTGTTGAGATGTCACTGACTTCAGGTAATGTTTGTTTGAAGGGTTCAGCGTCCTTGATGGTGTATAAATTATCTTGTTTTGGTGTGTTCAAGTATCTTTGATTCTGAGATACTTTCATTCTCAAGTTGTTGAAGAAATAGGTGGACTGTGGTGTGACGCTGTCAACATGCTCACCCCAGAAAATAACTTTTATGTAACCAGATGGATCAACTATATAGCCTTCCTGTTTTTTGACAGGAGAATCTTGGATGACTATAGTTTTGGTCGCACTTAGATGTGATATCTTTCCTTTTATTGACACTAGCTGTTGTGGTGCTACTTTTGACAAGGATGCAATTGATGTGACATCATCTTGTGCTTTGTATGGAAAATCAGCTGTTGTTGAAGTGATGGTTGTGTTCCTGTTTATTACTACATCACTTCGTCCATACTTATTGCTGATGTTAAAATTTGAAATTTTAACCGGTGATCTTTGTGCGGCCATTGCATCAAGAGTTTCCTTCTTTTCAGTTGCAAAGCATACACTGCCAATTAGATCTTTCTCTGTCTGAAGGTGGCAGTTAAAGTAGCTTGTTGGTCCAGATTTTTTTACTGGTGAGACATTATGCACAAAGCAAGTTATGTCTTGTTTTTCTGTAGGAGGAGGTAAAAAGATATTTAGATTAATGTAATAAATTTGGCATGGATGGGACTACTGCATAAGGTAGTTTGTGTTATTTGAAAAAAACATATGTGTAAATATTAGTCTCCTTGTTTCATGTACTGTAAATCCTCTATTAAGCCCACAGGGGGCTTATTGTTCTAAGGCGCATTGGGGGGGGGGGGCTAAATAGAAAGGAAAGGCTTAATAGAAGGGGAAGTGTTAAAATTTAGCAAAACAAGAGCAGTTCACCACTCATTAATTACTGTAATTAAGATTATTTTTAGTACAAATAACAGTGATATTTTGGCCAAAGTTCGCCACCAACATGCAAGAGGTGTGGGAAAAATAAATTGTATCATATAACTACATGAGAACATTAAAGGGTGACAAAAGTGATAGGAAACAGTGTACATCTAATACCTAGATGTTCAAAATAATATGTTTTATTAATGACAGCATATAGAGCAGGTAAGGTTATAAAATGATTTTAAAACAAGAAGCATTAGTTTAATAGAAGAAAGGAACGTATAATCATAATATTTAAGTATGACCGGGAGATACATACCTGAAGCCATATTAGATCTCTGTCTTGTCTGTTGAAAAAAAAAAAATAAGGATGTATACAGATGTTTTAGGAGGGTGTTTAAAATACCTTTAAACCCTAGTTAATACAACACTCTGAAACATTACATGGAACTTTGCTTTAAATGTAGTTGGAAAGTGAACTATTTATAACCATAAAAAAAAATCATTTATATATGCATGTGTTGAAGGCCGTATAATCAATTTATTCTAATTAATCAATTTTGGGTGCTGTACTGTTGTGAGTGACTTTGTTCGCATCACTCAACTTGGGATCAATTTATATTTGCTAGATTATATAGCCTGCTTTCTTCTTCAAGTCTATATTTTAAATTAGTGGATTTCTTAAGACTCTTAAGTCTTTCAAAAGTCATTGGTTCAATAATACAAGATGAAAGTGTTTTCACTCTGCTTATAGCTACATATGAAATGCCTGCAGTAGTTTCAGTCTGACCAATGTCAATCCATGCTTTTGGCAGTGTTAACCCTTGGCTCTTGTGTATTGTGATTGCCCAAGCAAGTTTGAGAGGCAACTGTTGTCTCTCATGTAAACCATCTAGTGTCTGTGAGGTTATTGTTATTGGGCATATAGGCACACATCGTGGAATGCTATCACTGATAGATGGACCTCTATACTCATTAAATTTTACTATGACAGCGACAGGCAAGTCTGGTGGTTGCTGGTTGTTTGCATAAATGAAATCTTCAACCGTGCCAGTTGCACCGTTACAAAGTCCAACATCTATCCATAGGTTCATGGTAAGCATTACATGTGCACCTTTTGCAAGGAAAATGGTCGGTTGTAAACCTGACATGTCATCTGAACTTGCTTTCTTAGCTATATCACTAGAGTGACGTGCAGTGATGCAGGCTATTGGCTGATGAAGTTCTGATAACTGTTCAAAGTTATAATTAGCAACTTCTTCATCGCTGAAATAGAGCCTAGTGGCATCTTGAAACTCATTCACGTTCAATGCTATGGAAGGCTGTCTTGCCAAAAGAAGTTTCCAATCTTGCTCATTAGAATCTCCTGTGCGAAGGCGTATGAGTAAATCTCTAAACTGAGCTTGCTGTTTATTTAAGCCTTGAACCCTCTGGTTTACTGACAGTTTTACAACATTGCCAAACATGTGATAAGCTAAATAGCCTTGTTCACCTGTAGAACTGGAGGGTCTCGAATGATATAATGGCTTATCTGCCACTGGAGGCAATTGAGTTGGGTCACCAACTAATATCATGGATTTACCACCAAATACTTCGTCATTTTTGCCTGTTGCTTGTCGGCAGCGTCTATCAATCCAGCCAAACAATGTTTGTCCTAGCATAGAGTATTCATCAACTAGGATATAACTGATATCTTTCAGCTTGGTTTGTAATGTGACAAGCCCTTGTCCTGTTAATTCTTTGTTATGTCTTGGGCCAACAGGCAATTTTAATAGTGAATGGATTGTACATCCGTTTATGTTAAATGAAGCTTTGCCAGTTGTGGCAGTCACTGCACAAGAGTGTTGGAGCAGGTTTCGGATGGCATTAATGAGGTAACTTTTCCCTGTACCGGCAACTCCAAGTATAATAAGAAGCAATGGATCTTTAGGGCAGGCTTGTTTAGAATGTGCTTTCACCATATTGTAGGCATGTCTTTGCATGTCACTGAGTGTATTAACATCAATATTTTGTTGTTGCAAACCAAAGGTAGAATCCAAAGTATCTTTCTTAGTTTTTATCCAGGATGGCATTTCCTGTATTAAGTGATTTGCATACTTAATCTTGTCATTTTGCCAGTCATAATCAGGCTGAGAGGTTTGTTGTGTTATATTATCTTGGTTAACAAAATACCCAGGTATGAGATCTGCTAAATCCATCCACTCTTCACGCTGTGGAAGCTCTTCTGAAGAGTGCTCTATATTTGGTTCCTCTTCTGTGTTATTCTGTACACTTTGTAGTTTTTCATACCAGTCAGGAACATGCTCTTCAGCATATGGTGTTTGTAGAAATTCCTTCCATTTTGTGATGTATATTTCATCAGTGCCTTCCTGACAATCCCAGGCATTGTCTTGTGTAGTATGCCAAGGTTTGTGCTTAAGTAACTGATATTTGCAATAAAGTCCAAAATTTGGACCTTTTGAATTGGAAGAAAATACTGGAAAAACTCTGGGAATCATGTTATGAGGCTGAACTGTTAGTTTGTTGTTGACAAGTTTGTATTTTGTTGCAAAATGAATGAAATTAAGAGCTATTATATCTGGGATGGTTTGAATATATTTTTCCCTTTTAGCGTAAGTATCAAGCAATGAGTCATTGGTTACAGTATCTCCATCATTTGTTATAGTTTTGATTCTACGTGAACCATTTAGACTAATAGGTACCACATTAAATGATGAGCTGACAAGTTTCAGTGACATGAGATGATGCATAGTCTCTTGTGCAGAGAAGTCACGTTGGCCAAGTGACTTCATTATCACTTTTTTTATCAATTTTGTAGGGTTGCTATTGTTGTTGCAATTACGGACAATAGAATTAAATGCAAGTTTCATTACAGGTGACTTTGGTTCACCTTTTGAAGCATATTTTGCAAGGTATTCAACACATGCATGATAATCAATGATCACTTGAATATCACAGTTTGCCCTCCAGCCTTGAAGCTGAAGTCGTTGGTGATTATTGAGTCTGCTCTCATTCCTCTTTGTTATGATCTTTGCTTTGTATTGAGTGCCTCGATCTTTTGTATGAATGGGCTCAAACTCTAGTTTTGTATTAACACAAGGTTCAAATGGAAACTTAAATCTACATTTCAGTTCTGTTTCGTTTTGTTTCTTTCTAAGACAATAGTTTGTACTACAGCGAGTGTGCCTTTGTACAGTATTCAACAAATCAACATAATCTTGTTCAGAGTCTTGTAAACTTACAAGGTCCTTGTGACGCTTTTGACAAGGATGAATAGAGGGCTTCACCCATGTGCCATTATCTGGTGGATCTGGATTATATGTAGACAATAACCAATCTACATACTGACAAACTACCTGGGAAGCCTTTTTCCCATCCACTATCTGTTGATTGAGTTCTAGTATATTGACTTGCTCAGCTGTATTAGTGGACATTTCAGCCAAATAGCCTTTTAGAGCTGTTTCTGAGAGTTTACATAAACCTGGATCATTTTTCAGCTTTGCTACACCATGACAATGTATACTACCTCTAGCTTGATATTCAAATCTGTACCAGTGCCACTCAGCATCTAGTGAATTGTATAACCAGTATTTAATAAAACTTTCTAAACGCTGTGTAAAGAACCAGTCTGTAATATGAGGATTGTTAATCACATTCTGCCGTTTGTTGTCAGTTGAATTATTACTGACTGAGTTGCCAAAAATTGCATGAAGTTCAGGCCAATGCATATCAGCAGAGGAGAATGTGAAAAAGAATGTTGGAGCTCCAGCATGGGCTATTATTGCTTTTAAATCTTCTTTAGCTTTGTGCCAATAAGCATTAGAACCAGTAATGTTACTAAGATAGCGTGATATCTTAGATATAAACATACTTGTGTTATTGCTAGTTGCCATTTGCCGCAGCTCCTCAGCAGTCAAATGAGCTTCTCCTGGGTCTTGTTTTAGGAACATGCCTGTCTGTTGCAGAATACGTTTTCTTTGTATCATATTCAATGCCCAGTAACCAAATCTGGGGTGAGTAGCAAAGCGATATACCCATTTGTCATTCTTGTTTTCTCCAAACTTTAAAAGGTGCTTTACTCTTTCTCCGAGTGGTATATCTCGGCGTAATGATGGGTTAGTAGGATCACCCTTACCATCTGGAAATAATGTTGGGAAAGCCATTGTTGCTAAATAGGGAGTTACATACTCGTTTAATGGTTCACTGCCAACTGTTGGCCAGGGCAAGTGATTAGAATCATTAGACAATTGTTGGCGCACAGCTTCTATTTCTTGCTGCTGACACTCTGGAATAGGCAGAAAACTACTCATTTCAGTACCCTCATTATAAACAATGTCATCTTCATTTTGAGGACCTAAGTCAGGTTCACATGTGGCATCCAAATCTATATTCTCTGTTTCAACCGAGAGAAGACCATGTGGAACACCATGTTCTGGTAAAGAATTTAAAGAATTTTGATTGATGGTTATGTCCTTGTAGTGTGAGTTATTATTAACAAGCCATTGTAGTGCATCAGCTACATTTTGCCTTCGCACTGTCACATTTTTAAAACTGTTCTCTTTACCTTTCATCTTAACAACAATAACAGATAGATCTTTTGGGTATCTAGGCAGAGAATGTGCTAGTTCAGCTATATCCTGAGGCAAATTGATACAGTGGCCTGAATAGCCCCTTTGTCCACCAGGTTTTATGTAAACTCGCATAACAGGAAGTGCACGTGCAATAAGCATTTCTTCTACTTGGGTTAACCCCTGCAGTTGTAAAGGTACTAATGATGGCACCATGTCATTTTCCTTAGAAAACTTTTTTGGTTGTTGTTTATCTCGTATGCACCTCTGACACTGGTAGTGATCAACCTTCCTTGGACTGGATTTCAATGGCCATGCTTCAAAACAGACAGTGCATTGGCAAACTGAATACTGATTGGACTTATGAAAATCGTTCATGTTATTTTGTGCATGTTTTTGTTCGTGAACTGGACCAGCAGAGCTCTCTTTTTGTCCTGCAGAAATTGTTTGAGACCTTTTATAACTGGCTCTCCTATTTGCAAGTCTCTCTTTTCGCTTTTTAACAGTTTCTTCAGACGTTCTTTTTCTATAAGAGTCTTTGTAACTTTTTAGTCTCTCTTTTTGCTTTTCAACAGTTTCTTCAGACACTCTTTTTCTATAAGTGTCTCTATTATTTTTAAGTCTCTCTTTTCGCTTTTCAGCAGTTTCTTCAGACATTGTTTTTCTATAAGTGCCTCTCTTATCTTCAAGTCTGCTTGCCCTTTCATTAGCTGTTTCTGTATATTTGACTCTTTTCATGTAATTTCTGTGCTTAAGAAGTCTACCATGTCTGTTTTCATTGGTTTCTGATAATTTCCTCTTTATGCATGTGAGTTTGTTTTTATATCTACTGTTTTTGTCAGTCAATGTTGAAACATAATGCAACTCGTTAATATATCCAATAAATATTGTCTTTCGTCCATCCTGATCAGCAACAGGAGTTAAGATTGTACTTTCAGGTGAATTTATATTAGACTGTGTGATATGAATGACACAGTTGTATGCATTGGCCACAGCTTGCATTATGATGTTATCACACCATGTGCCTTGTTTTGACATTTGTTGAATATAGTTATTCCAGTGATCATTAGAAATGCTTTCAATATACAATTCTGGGTAACTCTGTAAATGGCCAATTCCAGCCATACGAATTTCAAGATGCAAGTCAGCAGTCCTATACAGTTGGTGCGAAACTGATTTAAAGAAACAATCTCCAAATCCACCTACATCATGTGGTATAAGTCCTATGAGACGAAGCCTTTCAGTTAAACGATCCCATGGTAAATCATGACTAACAGCATTCTCAGGAGACATACCTCCATTTAATTTTGAATTATCATTATGAGTTTGAGGAAAGCTTTTTCCATCAGAATTCATTAAATCTGCCACACGGATATGTGTTTGTCTACAGTTACATGTAGAATAGTTATCTGTTGTTGTAAATTTTCTTTTCTGTATGTTCATGTAAAAAACAAATTTACTATAATAATGATCATTGGTATACCAGAATTTCCAGGTGTTGTAATTTCTACATAAATTAGTGATAAAAGAACTGTCTGGAAGATGTTGTCTTACAAAAGACTTGATTCTATTCCTAGACTTCGTATTACTTAGTGCCTTTAGAATTATTTTAACAGGAACGCGAGATGGTTCCCTGTCCCTTTTCCTTTTTCTATGTTTTGTGTATATGGTGCTATTGAGTCAAAGTTATCATTATCAGCATCAATCCCATTCAAGTTTTCCTGGATTTTATCCAAGTTTTCACTGCAAACAGCATATAATTTCATTTGCTCATCTATAGAATCTTTAACATTTAAGAAACGTTCTTGGTAGAAAGAAAAATTAGCCAACAGATCAGTGTCTTCATTTCTCCACGATGTAATGAGCATTATTAGTTCGCGATAGTGTTTTTCTGGATTTTTTTCACGGTTATACCAAACACTTCTAATAATTCTTGCTTTTGATCTTTTTTTGCTATTGATAGCATTGCTATCAAAAAGGTCATCATCATTTTCATCACTATCAGCTGTTTCTAATGGAAGGTTATCAGCATCCTTTATAACTGATTTTTTTATATATGGTTTTCCTCCTGAGTCATACCATGCAGCCCAATCTGCCAAAGTTAAGTGCTCAAGACTCAAAGGGCGCTTTGCATATCGTTGCAGAAGACCATTGGTGTATACATCTTCACAATCATCCTCCATTTCTTGAATATCGTTTATTGGCTTTAAAAGCTGCACTCTTTCATTAGGAGGAGTGGTATTTATGAATATTACTTGACGAGAAGACTTCTTCATAGGAAGCTGTAAAACAATGTAAACAGCTTCTTGTGCACTTATCTCGACGCTGTTTAAAAATTTGTTTCCAATGTCTCTTACTTGTTGCTTTATGCTAGAATTTCCTTTTCTGGCTTCATCACATGCTTGTCGTAACAGTTCACTCATTCCTTTTTGTGCTTTAGAAATATATGAAACTATATACATGGCACATGCATACACATCAAGGACAAACTGGATATCCATATTTGCTCTCCAAGCCTCAAGGCAGGCAGGATTATAGTTGTTTATTCTTAACTCATTGGGTTTTCTTTTTAAAAAGACAGTTGGTGCATTTAAAGATGACCTAACAGCTAATCGATATTCATTTTCAGTAACCTTTAACTTGACAAGCAGTTGCTCAAAGGATATAGGTTCACCTTCTTTCATATCATTTAATTGCTTGTTGATTGTTTTCCAAGTGTCTTTGTACTGTTTTACTTTACTTTGTGGTATGTCTCCTTCAAGAGGATAAAGAATTTCAGTTGCTCTCATAGGAGGTTGTGGGTATTTAAATCGACATTCATTCTTTGATTTCTTCCTACAAGTGTTACAATGTCTGTGAATTTGTCTCTTCACAAGTTGATATAATTCTGTATTAGCAATTGGCCACTGACAACTAATTATCTTATCAATGAAATCTGTAACAACAGCATCATCATCAACTCCAAACACTGGTGCACTTTCAAGCCATATAACCATGTGTATGTGGGGTGAACCCCGCTGCTGGTATTCTACTCTGTAGAACCAGTCAGAAATTTTCCCTAATGGTTTAGCTTTATCGAAAAGAAAGTTTGTGAGAAATTGACTTATTTGATAATCAAAATGTCTGGCACATGTTACTGGGTCACTTTGAATTAACCTGCATTTCTCATCCCAGGTCATATTTTCAAGCTCAGTGCTAGTGTAGTCTTTGCGATCTACTACCTGACCAAGTATTCGTAGGAAATGTATCCACTGTGTTTCTGCTGAAGAAAAGCTATAAAATATAGAAGCGGGTCCTAATTGTCTTATCATTGCAAACAAGTCTTTCTTAGCTTTTTCAAAATATGGTGGGCTACCTCTCAATGCTTTCAAAAATTGGAATCCTTCATCAAGATGAATCAAGCGCTCAATTGCTCCTTCACATTTCAACTGTCCAGCATTTAAAGATTTGCTATTTCCTTTGCACTTCCTAAGTGCAACTTGTGATTTTCCTAGGAGAATTTTCATTTGAAGCTTTTTTGTTTTGAAGAATATATTTTCAACACACATAGCAGCTCTCCTATCTGATCGTCTTAGTTCAGATTTACAAATGTCGCTATAATGAACATTAGCTAGTCTATCTCTATTTTCTGGTCGACTTTGACCAAGGAATATACCAGGATATGCTAACTCTTCAGAATATTGATCTCTGAATATACTTAAGGGTTTGTTTCCCTCTCCTGGTGCAACATTTAAAATACGTTGAGGCTGACTGTCTTCAAAATAATGTGTGTTGGTCAACATGGTGTCAGTAACACCAGCAGGTGTTTCTGCTTCATCTTCAGTCCACTGATCATCACTATCATTACTGTCATTTCCATCTTGCTTATTGGAACCACTGCTCTTTTCTATTTCTTGTAATTGTTCACTTTGATTTTCAGTATTAGTATCATCTAATAAACAGTTTGCAGTATACTGCACTCCCCAACCTTCATTTAGTGTTATTCCTTCCTGTCTGTAGAGGCTGCTGTTGTTGATTAGCCAATTGGCTGCTTGAACAACTTTATGTGGTCTAATATTGAGAGACAATGCTGAACTTTTGTATTGCAATTTTCTCTTTAAATTGACTTTAACTGTGCCAGTATCATTAGGTAACCTTGGTAACATATTGACAGTATCAGACACTTCTGCTGGCACATTTACAACATTTCCATGTATTTTAAGCTGCCTTCCTCTTGGAGCTTGCATTAATTTTTGAAAAGCAAGTCTTGGAGCTATAAGCCTACATTCCAATTCATTGAGGTCAAAAAACTCTGGTTTTTTGGGGAATTTCATTCCATTGAAGACAGCCACAGGTGTAATTTTATCCTTTGCCAAGTAATTATGACATGTTCTACACAGCCACTCTTTATTGTTAACACTTTTCGAGTTTAAAAGGTATTTTTCAGCAGCAGGGTTAGAATTTCTTATTTTAGCAGCTGGAAAAACACTGTGTTTATACCACAGCTGATCACAACAACTACAGATATATAATGGGCCCTGGGAAACAATGTAATGAAACCTTGAAATTAAGGCAGCAATGCTTTGTACTTTTTGCCTTTTTGGTTTTTGACATTGAGTTTTTTCATTCTTGTAAAATTTAAAAAACGATCTCTGGCTAAAACTTTTAAAAAATATACGAGCTTTCGGCTGTTTGCGCTACAGCCTTCAACGGGTAAAATGATAAAAAGGTAAGAAATACTAGGTGTGAAGTACAAAGTAAAAAATTAAAAATGCTGATAACTAAGAATGTTTGTTAAAAAGAATGTTGTATTGTCCGGGCAAAGGACAGGAATTGTTGTCCGCATTGGGAGTTAACTTGGAATGCCACGCTTCTAGTGTTTTTCTTGTTCTAAAACTGCCCTTGTCAGTAATGGATGCATTATCAAAGTCTATTGCGTGACTATTGGCCCAGACGTGATTGGAAATTCTTGAGCCTTTTGCCGCGGTTTTCACATTTCTGAGGTGTTCTTTCTTTCTTGTGTTGAAGGCCCTGCCAGTCTCACCAATATAACACCATGAACAGTCACCACAAGGAATTTTATAAACAACATTTGTTTGCGATTCCAACGATGGTCGAAATTTTGGAGCCGGGAACTGTTGTTGGAGGGTGATGAGTGGTTTGTTCACCACTGTGATGTCGTGTTTTTTGAGGACACGAGTCAGAGGTTCTGTTACGCCTTTAATGTATGGAAGAGAGGCGAACGACTTGCGTGATTCGGACGCCTCGACCATCTTGAAAAATGTGCCAACAAGTTCCTCCGGGGACAACACTGTTGAGCGTCGGGTTTTTTTGGCCTGGATGTTTTTAAAGAAATTCGATGGATAACCATTAGATTCAAGTGCTGAATAAACTCGATTTAGTTCTCGTTCTTTTCCTTCGGAGGAGTTGGGTAGCTTTAGGGCTCTGTGTAGAAGAGTTGCTGCTGTGCTGGCCTTGTCTTTTGTCATTCTGTTTAGTGGTTGAACTTTGCATTACATTGTCACATTCATACCTTTGACTCTGTTTACTAGCCCTTCTGGTACGCTTGTAATTTTTCATGTAAGCATTCCATTTATTTTTCTGCTCATCAGTTGTATTCAGTTTAGTCACTGAACTGTGTACTTGATTGTTTCTTTGATTCCCTTGATATTTTTTACTAGCCCTTCTGGTATGCCTGTAATTGTTTATGTAAGAATTCCATTTCTTTTTCTGCTCATCAGTTTTATTCTGTTTAGTCACTGAATTGTGCGTTTCATTGTTTCTTTGATTACCTTAATTTTTTTTATTAGCCCTTCTGGTATGCCTGTAATTGCTCATGTAAGAATTCTATTTCTTTTTCTGCTCATTCGTTTTGTTTTGTTTAGTCGCTGAACTTTGCTTTTCATTGTTTTCACTGCTCTCAGTGCTTATCCTAATATTCTTCAGATCAGAATTGTATTTTCTTTTTCGACTACTATTTTGTACTTGTTCAGAAAGAACATTTTGTTTGGTGAAATTATTGATATTATAATACTTATTGTTACAGTGCTCATTTCCTGAGCAAGAGCTATTTGGTTCTGTTGATACATAATGTATTTCATCAACATGACCTATATATATTGTTCTTGGTTGCTGCTGTGATGGATGATGCGGCTGTATCAAAGTTACCTGTCCAAAATTTACATTTGATTCTATAATATAAATTTGTATATTTAGTGATTCTGCAACTGCTTGTACAGTTAGTGCATCACACCACGTACCTTGCATTGACATAATTGTTAAGTAACCATTCCATGAATTCTGAGTATTACTTTCAATGAAACGTTCAGGGTTATGCCTAAGATAGTGAACAGCAGCTTGTCTGATGCGAAAGTGACTATTGGGATTACCATACAATTGATGTGATACTGCCCTGAAAAAGCAGTCGCCTGCACCACCCACATCAAGAGCTCTCAATCCTAACTGTCCTAATCGAAAGTTAAGCAATGTTGTGGAGTCTACTGACAGTCTGGTCTGGTTGTCCACATTTTGATCTGGGCCTGGATTTAATTCAACATCACCCGACCTCAAAAGGTTTATTCTTGATACGGAATATCTTTTGGTGACGCAAGTTAAGTTTTGAATTTTATGTGAACAACAGCAACTAGTTTGCTTTCTTTTTTGTGACAGCTTCTTTGTTGTCAGTCTATTAAAAGCAGCAAAATGAGTAAAAAAACAGTTGCATCTGTGTAAATACCTTACATACCATAATTTAAAGTCAGTCGCGAAGCTGTATAATCGTGAAGATTTAGGGGTGTACTTCTTAAGAATGAACTTAAGCTTGCATCTGACTTTTCTCTTTTTCATAGTATTTATTATCTTTTTTACCGGAATCCTAGACGGTTCTCGGTCTCTACGTCGTTTCACTTCTTTGACTGACTTGGAATGTTTCAGCGGAGAGTGTTCATGCAATTAGGGCATTTACCTAGATAGGCACCCTTGGGAGTGAGAGGGTTATTCCCTTGTTAAAGAGGATTCAAGTACATTCACACAAATATACAACAGCAGTGTTTAAATTTATTTAGCATAAAAAAAAATGATAAAAAAATAAAAAGTCGATAAAAAGCATATTCAACTAGAATAACGACAAAAAGTATGGCAAATCTATTTTTTTTTTATCTACTCATCTTGCTCCACCTACTGTGAAATAGCACATTTTCTGCTTATTTCTGAAGTCTAGGAATAACTGGTACTAACACTTAAAACTAACTTGAGTATAAGTAATTAACTAGCTTGAGTATAAGTAATTTCAAAGATTTTACCGGTCTGGTTTATCTTTTACTTATCTTTGGCTTGTTTTATTCCCTTGTTAAAGAGGATTCAAGTACATTCACACATATATACAACAGCAGTGTTTATATTTATTAAGCATAAAAAAATTGATAAAAAAAGAAAAAGTCAATAAAAAGCATATATCAAATATATGACTTTCATATATTCTTAACCAAAGTAATAACTGGTACTAACACTTAAAACTAACTTGAGTATAAGTAATTAACTAGCTTGAGTATAAGTAATTTCAAAGATTTTACCGGTCTGGTTTATCTTTTACTTATCTTTGGCTTGTTTTATTCCCTTGTTAAAGAGGATTCAAGTACATTCACACATATATACAACAGCAGTGTTTATATTTATTAAGCATAAAAAAATTGATAAAAAAAGAAAAAGTCAATAAAAAGCATATATCAAATATATGACTTTCATATATTCTTAACTCACCTAGTTTTCAACTAGAATAACGACAAAAAGTATGGCAAATCTATTTTTTTTTATCTACTCATCTTGCTCCACCTACTGTGAAATAGCACATTTTCTGCTTATTTCTGAAGTCTAGGAATAACTGGTACTAACACTTAAAACTAACTTGAGTATAAGTAATTAACTAGCTTGAGTATAAGTAATTTCAAAGATTTTACTGGTCTGGTTTATCTTTTACTTATCTTTGGCTTGTTTTATTCCCTTGTTAAAGAGGATTCAAGTACATTCACACATATATACAACAGCAGTGTTTATATTTATTTAGCCTAAAAAAAAATGATAAAAAAAGAAAAAGTCAATAAAAAAGCATATATCAAATATATGACTTTCATATATTTTTAACTCACCTAGTTTTCAACTAGAATAACGACAAAAAGTATGGCAAACCTATTTTTTTTTTATCTACTCATCTTGCTCCACCTACTGTGAAATAGCACATTTTCTGCTTATTTCTGAAGTCTAGGAATAAGTAGACATCGAATTCAGCCAAATGATAAAAAAAGTTAAAAAAACTGAGGGTGAGGAAGGAAAGGGTTAAGTGTCACAAAATCTTTGGCTTGTTTTATTCCCTTGTTAAAGAGGATTCAAGTACATTCACACAAATATACAACAGCAGTGTTTAAATTTATTTAGCATAAAAAAAAAATGATAAAAAAAGAAAAAGTCAATAAAAAGCATATATCAAATATATGACTTTCATATATTCTTAACCAAAGTAATAACTGGTACTAACACTTAAAACTAACTTGAGTATAAGTAATTAACTAGCTTGAGTATAAGTAATTTCAAAGATTTTACTGGTCTGGTTTATCTTTACTTATCTTTGGCTTGTTTTATTCCCTTGTTAAAGAGGATTCAAGTACATTCACACAAATATACAACAGCAGTGTTTAAATTTATTTAGCATAAAAAAAATGATAAAAAAAGAAAAAGTCGATAAAAAGCATATTCAACTAGAATAACGACAAAAAGTATGGCAAATCTATTTTTTTTTTATCTACTCATCTTGCTCCACCTATTGTGAAATAGCACATTTTCTGCTTATTTCTGAAGTCTAGGAATAAGTAGACATTGAATTCAGCCAAAACGATAAAAAATGATAAAAAAAGAAAAAGTCAATAAAAAGCATATATCAAATATGACTTTCATATATTCTTAACCAAAAAGATAAGTAAAAGATATATTCTTAACTCACCTAGTTTTCAACTAGAATAACGACAAAAAGTATGGCAAATCTATTTTTTTTTATATACTCATCTTGCTCCACCTACTGTGAAATAGCACATTTTCTGCTTATTTCTGAAGTCTAGGAATAAGTAGACATTAAATTCAGCCAAAACGATAAAATATGATAAAAAAAGAAAAAGTCATTTCACATACTCTGTCACCTAGTTTTCAACTAGAATAATGACAAAAAGTATGGCAAATCTATTTCCATTTAATCATTACTTATAGGATGGCTAAACTTTTTTTTTTTAGAGCAATTAGCCTTCCTTGGGTTCCTTCAGACCTTTGTCTCACTGCCCTGCCAGTAACAGAAATGAATAAGAAATAATGAGTGTTTGTAGTCAGCTTGAGTATAAGTAATTTCAAAGATTTTACTGGTCTGCTCTGACTCCAATTGATAGATAGATATATTTTATTTGTGTGGGTAACCCATTCAGCTATAAGGATGGTATTCAGAGGTGAAGTTGAAAACTAACAATACTGTTCTAGAAACTACTAGTATTAATTTTGATAAATATATTCCTAACATTATATGAGGTATGAAAAAAGGTTAAGAAATTAGAGCTACCTTAAAGTATAAAAATTTAAAGAAGGAAGTTATAAAAACAAGTAGTTTTAATTCAATGTTTAAAATTCTACAAGGACTCATCTTGCTCCACCTACTGTGAAATAACACATTTTCTGCTCATTTCTGAAGTCTAGGAATAAGTAGACATTGAATTCTGACACTGCATAGACAGCCAAAACAACACAACTTCACATTTTCACAACTTCCATTTATGACAAACTCTCTAAAATCCCCTCCCCTTGCTCATTTTTTATTCCACATTTACACACAACTTTTTCGGCAGTCTCAAGTTACCTCTAACCTAGTTATTATCTCCCCTTACCAAAGTTATGCAAAGCTAATTCTGATCAAAGCCACACAACTGTGAGGCGTGAGTGGCCCAGTGGTCAGAGCGCTGGACTCTGGGTCGGACGGCCTGGGTTCGAGTCCTGGATGGGGCACTACGTTGTGGCCTTAAGCAAGTCGCTTCACTCACCTCGCATCGTCTTCTCGGATAAGACGTTAAGCCGGAGGTCCCGTCTCCTGCAGGGTTTGGGGTAGGAGACGTTAATTTCCCACGCACGAGATTACTGTGTGATGGATGTCCTCCCCTGGGTTGGGTTGGGTGGATTTTAGTGTTGTAATGCGCACTCGATCATATTATCGCATGTTAGACTGCGCAATATAAGAATAAACATTATTATTATTATTATTAACTACGGTAGGCAACTTTAGTACTGGACGAGGACCAATTAAATTCGTCATCTTTTCAAATTCAGATTCAGTGATAATGTCCTTTACAGGTTCACTCTTGTATGTGAATTCAACTCTCTCTCCACATTCATCCACTTTTGTTATCTCAACTTTCACAACAAGTGGACGTGTCTTTACTATTCCTTTCAGAAGACCCATGATCTTTGTTACATCATCCGGGATAGTTTTTAATGTGAAGGTGAAACTGCACTCCTTCCAAATGATTGTTAGATGTATTTTGTAAGGCAGTTCTTTTACTATTGAAGAAAACAAAATGCAGTTTAATCTACAAACTCCAAAATATACAGAAAATGTAGTCTATTAGCTATTCTCCTTAGCCTGCATGGGCACAACAAAAGTCTTGTCCAATAGCAATATTTCGAGCTCAAGCCAAGGTTTGTCAACTTCACATCGGACACATTGAAAATAAAAGTTAGTGACTACTTCAATTAACTATATAGGAAATTCAGTAGTTTAGCTCTCTGTTTCTAATGTTCACTCAGTTAAACAGTCGAACTGAATGTGATTTGCTGGTGTGACTTGAGATAATTCTGTACTTTTAACAGTCCCCAGAAAAATTCCTTTTCAAAATTTCACACTGCCTAGTAGAATCTGCCAGCCTGATCTCAAAATTTACTAGCCCTTGGCTTACTGTAACTAACCAATAAGGTTCGTAACAATGTTAACCAGTACATTAAAATCAAAACAGGTTATAATTATCTGAAATGCAATTACCAGGTTCATCAGTCTCCATTCCTTTTTTTCTATTAATGTGAAACTTGGCCTCAAATCTAAACACCATATCCTGTTGGTGGAACACAGAAAAAAATGTCATTACCTGTAATAGGCCTTCTTTAATCCATTCCTTGATAAAGTTCGTTGTGGGCATTTTCCATCCCTAACTGGTAGAAATTGTTACAACCGGCCACGCTGCATTTCATCATTCTTTTAGGACATTCGTCCAAATGAAGGTGAACATGGGACCTGAAATAGACACACATGGATCTTACGTTATCGGGCTTCTTTGGGAATTTTATTACTATTACCGGGTTAACCCTTTAAGAGGCCAAAAAAAATTTTAACAAGTTTTACCTCAACTGCGCTTTACTACTGGGGCAAAACCGGGTGTTGGTCCTTTTGATTACTTTTTTTCCATGCTCTTTTCTTTAAAAAAATGATGACAAAATTTTGTGAATCAATTCATGGCGATAACTGAATGATAACTGACCTGGGCAAATTATGGCCACAATTTAATGGACATGGTCCGGGCTTTTCTTGACAGGTTGGTTCATGCTGATCTAGTATATACCTCTCCACCTCAGCAGTGCAGTACTTGCAAGGTACTTTCTCTTGAGGGCAGATCTCCAAGTGACGCTCAAGTGAATCTCGCAAATGCGATCCAGGACAGCCATTGGGGCATTCCAGAAGGAGGAATGAGCAGGTCTCTTGATGTCTCTCCTTAGAACCATGCTCACCGACCCACGAGCAGCCAACGTTTGTGCATTTCACATTCAATTTGGAAATGACTGAACTGAGGGGTATGCTGATGTTCAACATGTGTTCGTTGATTGGCTCCCGACATACTGCACACGCCTTTTCCCGTCCACCTCCGGATTGATTTGAAATAAGCTGATGTATACATTCTTGGCATCCACTGTGTCCGCACAATAAGGACACGGGTCTGTTCATCAGCTCCTTGCTAAAAAATAGAACGCGATTCCATCAACAAAAAATACGTGAACTCATTTTACAGCTTTCGATCCTCGTAAAGATTTATAAACACACAACTGGCATCAGATCCCGTCAAGGGTGGCACCTAGCGTATGCCCCGCAACGGGGACCTACGCATAAATGCAAAAAACCTAAACATGAGCGCAAGCGTTGGCTACCGTAATCAGCCGAATCGCGTCTTTTGATAACCGACTAGCACTAACCCAATATGAAAGAAGCACAAAAATCAAAGGAACACAAGATGTTTGCTGGATACTTCATGAATTTAACAAAAGATGATCAAAATTCTCCCTAAAAGTAATGGTAAATCTGCCTTGAGCAACCAAACCCGCGGCTAAAATTACCAGAGTAAAAATTCAAAGATATGGTTAGACTAGAAAGAACACCGGGCTAAGTGTTTCATGATGGACAGAGAAGTGTTTGTTTTTATGTAAGTAACACTTTTACGAGCCTAGGAAATGACTTTTTCCGCCTTTATGGCACAATTTAGATCGGCGCATCTTGGGTTACTGCGTCTTTTAACTTAACCCGGACTAAAGGTGAAAGCTTTCGGAAAAGGAATCGGTAGTGAGCGCCAGGGAAAAAAAACAAACTGATCAATTTTAATCGTAAATGAGCTACGAATCATTGCTAAGTTAACAAGCCAAAAGAGAATGTGAACTGTCAATTGTTCAAACTCTTATTAAGGTTTGAATAGGAATTCTTATGCACTTCCACTTAGTACTTTGCACCGCACGCATTGAATCAAGTCGCTAGAGTTTTGAGGTCAGGACACAGTTGCCATAAATTTACCTTGTTTTGGGGCTTCTTCTTAGCGATTGATCTGTATTCTCTTTTTTGCCGAACTTGGAGTTAAACTGACTCTTCCCTTGTCGTTAGCTTTTCTTTTTTCTTTCGCAATGAAGCTCGACAGGTCTGGAGAAGGAAAAGTTCCCAATTCTCCATAGCACGCACAAGCAAAGCCTCGACGTCCAGTGACAACTCACATGGGAAAACTTTCTCGTACGGAACCTTAACGAGAATTGAATGATCTCACAAGGGACGGTTGTTGAGAGTTAGGGCTACTTTTGACTAGCGCAGAGGC